>NC_051388.1:34346265-34362832 GCF_015228065.2 Penaeus monodon | reverse complement strand
AGAAGTCGGGATTAGGTCGGGAGCTAGTCTAGGAACAATTTGTAGTACTCATACAATGTCGAACTTCTTCCCTGTTAATTCAGGGGTGAGGCAAGGCTGTGTCCTTGCACCCACACTTTTCAACACTTGTATGGACTGGATAATGGGCAGAGCTACTAGCCAAAGTCAGTGCGGAGCAACACTAGGCAATATTAAGGTCTCGGACCTTGACTTTGCCGACGATGTTGCCATCCTATCTGAGTCCTTGGAGTCACTTGTGGCGGCTCTTGATGCATTTAGCAATGAGGCGAAGCCCCTAGGCCTAGAGGTCTCCTGGACCAAGACCAAGATTCAGGACTTTGGGGGCCTGTTAGGGGAACCCGTTCAGTCGATCCATGCTTGCGGCGAGGACGTTGAAGTCACAGAAAGTTTTACATACCTTGGTAGCGTAGTCCATATCTCTGGGTTGTCAGACCAGGGAGTAAGTAGACAGATTGGTCTGGCAACAGGAGCCATGAACTCGATCAACAAGAGCGTTTGGAGATGTCGGTACCTATGCAGAGGGACCAAGCTGCGTGTCTTCCCTTCCCTTCGCCGGATCATGGGGTACAGTTGGCAGGACCACATGTCCAACCGGCGGTTACACCGTGAGACTGGCATGGGACCTGTTACTTGCATAATCCGGGATCGCCAACTCAGGCTATATGGCCACCTAGCTCGCCTCCCTATGGACGACCCTGCCCACCAGGTTGTCTCTCTGCGAGACAACCCTGGGTGGAGGAGACCTGTGGGACGTCCTACGAGATCATGGCTTGGGCAGCTCAACGAGACCTGTCGCAAGGAACTAGAGATGGGCCGTGTGCCTGCCTGGAGACTCGCCTCGAGGGATCCTCGTGGCTGGAAGCGAAGGGTGGATGCGGCCATGCGCCCCCGTCGGCGTTAGCCCCTTGATGATGATGATGATACAAAATTCATTTCCTCACCCCCCCCACCCACCATGGAATCCAACAAGGGGAAGCTATAGTTGGGGCTCAAAATCTCCCAACAGCCACAGGGGTAATGAGGAAATATACGCAGCCACTATTACAGTACTGATGGCAGTCGCGGGACCTATGCGCTACCGACTGAATAGTACCTGCTTAACCCTAGCCATATTTGACCAGCCGATTGACTTGACCGGGCCTTGATCAAGCCACCCGTCTAACCAGAATAAAGGACCAAAGAGGTGTGTTGCTAGCTGCAGGGCGCAGCGTGCAGCATCGCTCAACCTCCAGGACTTCTGTCTCCTGGTAATACGGGATGCCACGCACGGCAAACACACGTGGGAGAGTTCTCCCTGGTCCAAGATGGAATGAACCAGGGGTGGGTACATCATCCCCTCTCATAGGCCTTGGTGCACCAGGAAGCCATTTTGTCTCATCCCTCACTGGTGACCCCTCCAGTATGGGTAGCCCTCTGGTCCGGCTTCCGTTAGGGGGGCCTAGACCTTGACCACAGAGGCTCTGGTGGAGAGAATTAGATGGTATGTCGATGACACTGTCACAAGTGACCATTATGGCACTGTTACTATCCTTTTCGATACTGGCCCAGCCCAAATGCCACAAGCAAAGGTGAAAAACAGACAAGGCCAACTGGCAAGCTTTTCAGAATGGCTTGGGCCCACTGCCTTAGAAACAATGAACCCCCACCAAGTGAAAATATGGAAGTACTTGAAGCCAGACTTATTAGTGCCAAAAATCAAGCAGCCCCACAGACTATACCTGAAACTCGGCCTTGGTCCAGGAGTTATAAAGGCGCCTGGTACTTTAATTATGAGATTAAGGAAGTCAGCCACAGAGTGGACATGTGTAGAAAACATTTCCGAAAACAAATAACCCCTGACAACCTAGCAGCCAGGGATGCCAAGGAAACTGCCATAATAGTCAGGCAGGAAAAGTGGCTAGAATGGTGTGAATCCTTTGACCACCAAACCACCCTTACAGAGCTGTGGCAACGGGTCAGGCAAGCTATTAGCCACTCAGCTCCAAGGTGCACACCCCACGACCCTTAATCAGAAGCAAACAGACTGGTGCAGGTGTTCTCTGCAAGAACAAGCAGCAACAGTCTGCCAACTGAACTGAGGGCAAACCAAGAATGCCTACAACCAGGCAGACTTGCTCATATCAGAGAAAGGGCAGCCGAACCCGATAACTCAGATGTTATCTTCTCTCTGAGGGAACTAGGAAAAAACTACAAAAACCTTTCTTGCACAGCTCTGGGTTCTGATGGGACTGGCAAGTGAGCTTGCACTCCTGCAACTCATCAACAAGTCCTGAGAAACTTCCGACCCATCTCTCTCTGGGCAAGATGGCCAAGAGAATGGTACTAAACCGACTCCAATGGAAAATGGGATGCCCACATGAACACCTCCAGGGTTCACAAGGGGCATGATCACACTCTTAAGCACAACCAGCACTGTCACTTCTGTGGTAGTATTCCTTGACCTGGTGAAGGCTTCTGAATTAGCTATTCAGGAGACCCTGATCCAGAAGGGAATCAGAGGAAAGCTCTTGGCTTGGATAGGTGACTATTTCAGGAACAGAACAGCCACAGTCAGATTACAAGGTCACCTTCACAGCACATGCCACTAGAAAATGGAATACCACAGGGTGGCATCCTCAGTCTAGCCCTTTTCAACACCCTAGTGTCTCAATCCTCAACATACACCTCCCAGTGGGGTGCAAGCTCATCTCCTATGCAGACTATCTCACAATCATCTCCACTGGAGCACACTGCCTAAGTAAAGCCCAGCACTGTTTGGACCTTGTATCTAAGGAGTGCTGTAGGACAGGACTAAAGATCTCTGCAGCCAAATCCATTCTCTGAGACAAAATGTTAAAGGCCCAAGTCTAAAAATCCAGGGAATTGACTAAAAGGGTCCGGGGTTTTTCCAATACTTTGGGGGTATTTAAAAAAAGGCTGTGAAAATTGGTTGACCGAACAAAAAAAGACTTCTTGGGACGTTCAAATAAAGCTCCAGGATATTCTGGGTGACCTTCTCCCCCTGGTTTAAAATTTGATCTAATGGCGTTAGTTCCTTTCAAAAACCTCGAAGCTCCCGGAACACAAAAATGAGACCTAGACCAAGTCGAAGCTGTTTTTTCAAAATCCCGGCGTTTCACATACCGGATGTTGATACGCTATCGCTCAAGAAAACTATTCCAAGGGCATGGACTCCCCCCACCTCAACTTTATTGAAGCCCCTCTGTCGGCATAAACCTTGAACGAGTTCTGTTATGAGGAGAAAGAATCAATACCTCATTCCTAGTCTAAAGGCAGAAACTGAGAGGGTCAGCTATCACTCCTCTGGGTAGTAGAATCTACTTCATGGACGGATCAGTCGATCCCTTAAACCATACTGCATGTATGAGCGTAACAGACAATGCCTCCTTGCTACAGGCAGAGGCAGTTGTGAAGATGGGAGCCCTAGCCCATGCTTCCCTGAGGGAAGCACACATGGTCATACATACAGACTCTAGGGCAGCCACTGACTGTCTACAGCAAAGCTCACTCAAAGACAACATCTACCTCCTGACCATTGTCCTTACCAGAGCACAGAGAATTCTTGCTCAGAGTAGAAGAATAATCATAAAGTAGGTCCCTAGCCACATAGGCATCAAAGGGAATGAGCTTGCTGACAGACTAGTTGACATTGGCAGGGGTATGCCCCCAAATCCCATGATCATAAATCTGAGCCGAAAAATCTTAAGGCAGAAGTGTAATACCACAACTCGTGCCTTCCTCCTGCAACTTCACAGAGAGAAAACGAGATCCTTCCCCTCGGCCAGATGGTACTCAGATGCCACTGGCACTCTCTGAAGCAATCAATGGAGCTACCGAAGTCATTTTTCACAGAATCAGACTAGGTTACCATTACGTATGGCAGATCACAGAGAAAATTGACTATGCAGACAGGTATTGCATGCATTGTGGCGAGCCGAATGCCACGTTGGTACATTATTTATAGAATTGTGAGCACACATAATTTCTGCGACATAAAATCACACAGGATAAATCCGAAATGCGAAGTTTAACCTCGCCCGGGCTATTCCCATGAGGGGAGTCTGGCCTGTGTTGAAAATTCCGACTCGCTCACGGCTGAATTGCAACTGGGCGCCTGGGCGGGACGCGAACCGCCGCCGACCCTTCGGATGAGAGGCTGACACGTTACCACGATGTAAAACGATAGAGATTTGTGAAGTTCTAGCTTCTCCCGGGCCATATATGGAAGATTATGCATACCACATTATCTCTTTATCAGCATGACGGCTTTTGTCGGCTGACCCTGTCTCAAGAATTGTGTGTGCTCACAATTCTCTAAGTAATGTACGAGTGTGGCATTAGGCTCGCCGCAATGCATGCAACACTTCAACTTCACAGTCTATTGTCTCTATGATTTGCCATGCACAGTGGAAATCTAGGTGCATTTTGTAAAGAATGACTTTGGTTGATTATTTCAGAGAGTGCCAGTGGTTCATAGCTTGTGGCATCTGAGCACCAGCTGGCCGAGGGGGAGGATCTCATTTCCTCTCTGTGAAGCTGCAGGAGGAAGGTATGAGCGGCCGCAGTATACTTCTTTAGTAATTTTCTGCTAGGTTGTATGATCATAGGATTTGGTGGCATACCCCTGCCGATGTCGGCAGGGGTCTGTCAGCAAGCTCATTCCCTCTGATGCCAATGTGGCTGGGGACCCAGTTTATGATTATTATACCCTGAGAAAGAATCCTCTGTGCCATTGTGAGGATAGTAGTCAGAAGGTAGATGTTGTCTTTGGGTGAGCACTGCTGAAGACAGTCGATGGCTGCCCTGGAGTCTGTATGTATGACAATGTGTCCTTCCTTCAGGGATGCATGGCCTTGGGCTGCCATGATTGCAACTGCCTCTGCCTGTAGCGAGGAGGCGTTGTTTGTTACCCTCAAGGATTTTGTGGCATCCCTTGCTACAAAGCCGGCACCTGCAGTGTATCTCAAGGGATTGACTGATCCATCCATGAAGTATGTTCTACTCCCCGGAGGATTGATGGCTGCAATGGCCCTCTGGGCTTCTGCCTTTAGACTAGGTGTGGGGTATTGACTCTTATTCATTGTTAGGCCCATGATGGAAAACTCTATCGAGGTTTGTGCCCACAGCGGGGCTTTGACAAAGTTAGGGTGGGGGGAGTCCATGCCCTTAGCAAGAAGCTGTTCTTTGAGCTGATGGCGTATTAGCACCCTGGCTGTATGAGACAGCCAGGAGTTGTTTGCAAAGAGCTCGTTGTCTTGTTCTAGGCGTCTGACTATTTTTTGTCTTAGGCTTGTGTTCCTGGGAGCCTGGATGACATTTGAAGGAATTGTGCTGCCATTAGATCGATTTGTGAGTCCAGGGGGAGAAGGTTTGCCTTATGTTTTCTTTATGTTTTCTCTTTGTGCCAATAAAGTGGGTGAGGCATAGTCCATAATGGGCCAGACGGCATCTACATAGAATGATCTTAGTACTTTGTGTCTGGCTCCTATGCGTCTCCCACTAATTGCTCTCATGACAGTCTTGTTTTGGTTCGGTCAACCAGGTACTGGACCTCCTTCTGGAAGGAGAGGGTCTGGTCTATCCTTACCCCATTCCAAGTCCATTCCCTGGATTATCTGATTTGGCTACAGAGATCTTTAGTCCTGTCCTACAACACTCCTTAGATACAAGGTCCAAACAGTGCTGGGCTTTACTTAGGCAGTGTGCTCCAGTGGAGATGATTGTGAGATCGTCTGCATAGGAGATGATCTTGCACCCCACTGGGAGGTTTATGTTGAGGATACAGGACATTAATGTGTTAAAAAAGGGTTGGACTGAGAACCCCACCCTGTGGCATTCCATTTTCTAGTGGCATGTGCTGTAATAGGTGACTTTGGAATTTGACTTTGGCTGTCCTGTTCCTAAAGTAGTCACCTATCCAAGCCAAGAGCTTACTGCTGATTCCCTTCTGGATCAGGCTCTCCTGAATGGCAAGAGGACTTGCTAATTCAAAAGCCTTCTCCAGGTCAAGGAATACTACCACAGATGTGCCCGTGCTTATTGTGCTCAAGAGCATGCCTATGCTGTGCGCTGTGCTCATGCCCCTTGTGAACCCGTGGAGGTGTTCATGTGGGGGTCCCATTTTCCATTGGAGCTGGTTTAGTACCATCCTCTCGGCCATCTTGGTCAGACAGCTGAGGAGAGGCAGTACTTCCCTGGCTTCTTTGGTTTGGGGATGGGAACTAAGGTAGCTCTCTTCTAACTCAGGGGTAGAGGGCTATTTCCCAGGACTTGTTGATGAGTTGCAGGAATGCAAGCTCACCTGCTAGTCCTTGGTGGGAAATGATGGGGTATGAGATCCCATCAGAACCCGGGGCTGTGTTAGAACTGATTTTATAGGCATTTCTTAGTTCCCTCAGAGAAAAGATAATGTCTGAGTTATCAGGTTCGGCTGCCCTTTCTCTGATATGAGCAAGTCTGTCTGGTTGTAGGCGTTCTTGTCTTGCCCTCAGTTCGGCTGGCAGGCTGTTGCTATTTGTTCTCGTAGAGAACTTGTACGCCAGTCTGTTCGCTTCTAACTGAGAGTCATGGTGCGTGCACCTTTGGGCTGAGTGGCTTGCAGCTCGCCTGGCCCATTACCATAGCTCTGAGAGGGTGGTTTGGTGGTCGAAGGACTCACACCATTCCAGCCACTTTTCCTGCCTGGCTCTGTTGGCAGTTTCCTTGGCATCCCTGGTTGTAAGGCGTTCTTTGCCTTCGGAATTGTTTTTGGCACATGTTGACTCTGTGTTTGACCTCCCTAATCTCGTCGTTAAAGTACCAGGCGTCTTTGTGACTCCTGGACCCAAGCCGAGTTTTAGGTATGGTCAGTGAGGCTGCTTGATAAATGGCATTTACAAGTCTGGCTTCAAGCACTTCCACATTTTCACTTTGTGGGGTTCATTGCATCTCAGACAGTGGGCCGAGTTGTTCTGAAACACCTGCCAGTTGGCCTTGTCTGTTTTCCGTCTTGGATCCGATTGTGGCATTTCGGTTGTGCCACTATCCATGAGGTAGTTATGATCACTTGTGATGGTCTCATCAACATACCAGCTAATCCTCTCCACCAAAGTCGCAGTGGCCAGGGTGAGGTCTAGGACCCCTCATCTGACATATGCTGGCTCTTGGGTATTGAAGAGAGCGATCCCAGGGAATGTCTCAAGCACGTTGGCTATGTGATAGCCAGCTGCATCCAGTCCCCAGCAGGGAGCCAGGATGGGGTGGTGTGCACTGAAGTCTCTCCCTATGATCACTCGGTCATGTGCTGCGGAAACACAGACCTGGCTGATGTCTAAGTTCCTACAGTTTGGCCAGCTGTACACATTGTACAGTTTGAAGGGCCCTCCAGCCAGGTGAATCTCGATGGCAAGAGATTCAACATCGTCTCCACAGTGCGGTGCATTGGCTATTGTGGAGCAGGGGATTCTTGCTCTGACAAGGGTGATCAAGCCTCTCTTGCCATCAATGTGTGGCAGCATGAAGACATGATACCCTGAGAAACCAACAGGTCCCACAGTTAATGTCTCCTGGAGCATGACAATGTCAATGCTCCTTGAGCGCACTATTGCATGGAGGATGGCATTCCTTATGGAGAAGCCATTGATGTTCCACTGTAGTATGCTTAAATTGTGTGTAATGATGTTACATCAGAGATATTGCTGTATTCAGACTGACTGGTATCAGAGTCTGACAACTCCATTGCAAAGTCTTTGTTGCTTGAGGGTTCTTCATCTGTTGTCAGACTATCCCTGGGTCCACTGACTGGTAGCTCTGACTTTTGTTGTTTGGGCTTTTCTCTCAGGCTTTTTCCATGTGTTCTTCTTTGCTGGCTTTGCCTGGGCAAGGTTACTGTGCTCTGGCGCTTGCTGCAAAGATTCAGGCTCTGTCTGTGAGGGCATGGCCTGGGTTGGAGTGGGGAGGGGTCTCGTCTCGTCTCGTCTCGTCTCGTCCACCTTCCTTCCCTTCAGGACTGTAACAGTCTGGATCATAGCCATCATGGTGACCATGACTGCCTTTTCGGTCTCTTCACTCGACCTCCCCAGGGCTGTTGCTACTGCTGTGACTACAGCAATCAACAGGAGAGTCATAGGTTCCTCATCAAAGAGGAGATCATCTCTCGGGGAGGGTTTTGTAGTGCTCTTTGAACCTTTATTCCTGTGGTTCTTCTGCATTTTTTTTCATTGTCAGAAACTCCTTTTTGTTGGAGATATCCGGTGTCGGCTGGGGGGCGGCTTCCTTCCACTTAGGAGGTCGGGGGGCCTTTTTCACTTTTATTCTTTCCCCAGACATAGGTGTCTAGGGGAGCAGGAACAAAGTCTGGTCGCTTTTTGGCAACCTCTTGTCGCTTGAGGGCCGCCTCTTTCCTGACAGAGCAAGCCAGGGTCCAGGGACCATTGGCTGTTGTGTCCCTCTTTTCTTCTTTGTATGCCTTGAGGCACAACTCAGTGTTGTGTGCCTTACTACAGACACCACAGTTAGGCTTGGCTGTGCAGCTAGCCTGGTGGTGACCATATTTTTGGCACTTGAAAGAGGTCCTGCACTTGTTCAAGGAAGTTCCATCATCCCTTTGAAACAGCCACCCAAAGCTGTTTCACCACAGTGAGGGACAGGCAATTCCTATGGCAGGACAGGAGGGAAGTGTTCTGTCTAGCAGCAGCTATTTAGACAGAACCAGCCTGACAAAGTAAGGGGCTCCTACCAGCCGATTCTTGCTGGAATAGAGGATCAAAGAGGCATGTTGCTAGCCGCAGGGCCTACTCATTCACAGCATCGCTCAACGTCCAGGACTCCCGTCTCCACAGCGCACAAGGCTGCCATGAATAGCAAATATGTGTGTAGGTGTAAACCCCTGGGGAGAGACCAGAGGGGATGCCCTTCCACCTACAGGACATGTTTTTTGCTCATCCCTCTCAAGCAACCCAAAGGTTGCTTCACCTCAGTGGGGGATGGAAGCTGTTGCACTTTTTCCAGGTGATTCCTTTCATCCCTCTGAAACAGCCACCCAAAGGCTGTTTCACCTCAGTAAGGGAAAGAGGTCCTGTACCTGTTCAAGGAAATTCCATCATCCCTCTGAAACAGCCATCCAAAACTGTTTCACCTCAGTGAGGGACAGGCGATTCCTATGGCAGGACGGGATGGAAGTGTTCTGTCTAGTAGCAGCTATTTAGACAGAACCAGGCTGAGGGCCTGACAAAGTGAGGGGCTCCTACCTGCCTATTCATTCCTATGCGAAAAACTAGAGTGGCAGTCATCAGATTGTCTGCCATACCAGTCCCTTTCAAATAGAATGGCAACTCTATGCACACCGTAAGGCAGGCACACTAAAGCCCCCCAGACACATCTTCCCCTACGGGAGGTAAATGTCTACCCACGTCCGAAGTGGGGTCTAGTTCACCAGAAGGTGCGCACAGTTATCCTAATGCCAAAAAATCCGTAAAGGAAAGAAGCTAAATGCAAGCAATTAGCATCACGGCAACAACCAAGGGTGGATGCGAAACCACCACGATAACACGTAAGAGCCGAGGCCAAATTTGCCATGGGGCGGGTCCAGTACATTTCTTTAAACTGCCCAAGCAAAACTCTCGAGACCGAGAGGTCATAGTAGCTCTCTTGGCATTATCTGGCTTGGCACAACCCGCCCTGTCGAACGCCTTTACTGGTACGTTCCTCCCTTCGCTCTGAATCACCGCAGGGAGAGAAGAGGGGAGTATCCTTTCAGGTGTGCTGCTGTCGACTGTGTCCACGTTACCACTGTAGACTGGAGGCTAAGTAAGGATAAGTCCGATATGTGAAGTTTAGCCTCACCCGGATTATGCCCATGAGGGGAGCCCGGTCTGTGTCGACTAATGCCAACTCTCTCATGTGTTTAAGCTGGTGCTGACTCGGCTGAACTTAGTCCTTACCTGCTGTGGTGCCCAGCCACAACCCGCCCCGTCGAACGCCTTTACCGGTGCGTTCCTCCCCTCGCTCTGAATCACCGCAGGGAGAGAAGAGGGGAGTATCCTTTCAGGTGTGCTGCTGTCAACTGTGTCCACGTTACCACTGTAGACTGGAGGCTAAGTAAGGATAAGTCCGATATGCGAAGTTTAGCCTCACCCGGGTTATGCCCATGAGGGGAGCCCGGTTGCAACTTCTCGCGCCTGGGCGGGGCGTGAACCACTGACCTCTCAGATGAGAGGCTGATACGTTACCACTGTACTAGCCTGGAGGCTATAGCCTGGCTGACACAAGGATAAGTCCGATATGCGAAGCTTAGCCTCGGCTGGGCCATGCCCATGAGGGGAGCCCAGCCTGTATCAACTAATGCCGACTCACTCACGTGTGTCAGCTGGTGCTGACTCAGCCACAGCAGTAACCTCCAGGCGACAGTAGCAACTTCTCTCGCCTGGGCGGGGCGCAAACCCCAGACCCTTCGGATGAGAGGCCGACATGTTACCACTGTACTAGCCCAGAGGCTCGGCTGATAAGGATAAGTCCGATATGAGAAGCTTAGCTTCGGCCGGGCTATGCCCATGAGGGGAGCCCGGCCTGTGTCGACTAATGCTGAATTGCTCACGTGTGTCAGCTGGTGCTGACTTGGCTGAACCTAGTCCTTTCCCGCCGTGGTGCCCAGCCACAGCAGTAACCTCCAGGTGACAGTTGTAACTTCTTGTGCCTGGGTGGGGCACGAACCGCCGACCCCTCGGATGAGAGGCCGACACGTTACCACTGTACTAGCCCAGAGGCTGGCTTGGCTTACACAGTCCAGGCCATATGTATGAAGACCCAGACGAAGCCAGATCTTCGCAAATCTCATGGCCAGCCAATCACAACCTCGGCGCGATTATTGCCGAGTCTTGCGAGCGCTGTTGTCGAGCTCCGAATTTGCTGCCTTATCTTTTCAGGTTTTATGTTATGTTGATTTGATTTTATTACTTTTATGTTCTTTTAGTTCGTATTTAATGTTTATTCTCTTAATTTTAGTTTTAAGGTGGTTGTTTGTCACAAGAACAATCTCTTAAACAACTCCCTAATAAAATAACTAACCATTACGAGAGCCCATATTATCCTTCCATAACGTAAGTGTCCCTCATCCTAATCCTTACCCTCATCTCACTGCTTCCGGATTTCCGACACCTGACATCTACCACTTGCACTTATGTGTGGTGATATCGCCAGAGCACATCACCCTGAAGGCCTGCCGCCGACAGGGAGAAATCTTGATCGACACGGGCAAGGGAGATAGCCTCTGACCAGCGATCTCATCCGTGTTCCAACCTTGCAGTATCGAGGTTAGCCGAGGGCACCACCGTTGCCATTGGCGAGAAGTCTGTGCACGGTGGCGCCACCGATGGCGCCTGGCAGACTGACTTTTCTGATCCCTACCTCCCTCCTTAGCCGAATGCGACCCGCAGCGCGGGCATTACGACAGGCTGGCTGAGCAGCTCGCCAATGCGCACAATCATGCCAGGGTTAGGGCAAACAAAGGTGGCACCACCCTTGCCAGGCTTTATCCTCCTTTCCGCCTCCCTGCCATCTTTTACCTCGCATGTTGGGTTAAGCCCAGCACATTTTTCTCTAACTAAATCATCTTTTCGATAACCCCTTTATCCTTCCCTTCTCCTGCCTCCCCCCCCCCCGGCAACAGGTCTTTTTTTTTTTTTTTTTTTTTTTTTCTTTTTCTTAATATTAACTTTGCCTTTGCCTTTTCTCTTCATGGAATCCAGGTGGATTTCGAAACTTTAGTCTCCTTTTCATTAAATCTAGTCTTTGCATTTTTCTACCGTAGTATCAACACGGATGGGTGTTTTATCACACACACACATATCTATATATACACACATATATGCACACACACACACACGCACACAAATATATATGTATATATATATATACACACATATATATATATACATATATATATATATATATATATATATATATATATATATATATATATATATATATATATATATATATATATATCATCAAGGGGCTAACGCTGACGGGGGCGCATGGCCGCATCCACCCTTCGCTTCCAGCCACCAGGATCCCTCGAGGCGAGTCTCCAGGCAGGCCCACGGCCCATCTCTAATTCCTCACGACAGGTCTCATCGAGCTGCCCAAGCCATGATCTCCTGGGTCATCCCACAGGTCTCCTCCACCCATGGTTGTCTCGCAGAGACACAACCTGATGGGCAAGGTCGTCCACATATAGCCTGAGTTGGCAATCCCGGATTATGCAAGTAATAGGTCCCATGCCAGTCTCACGGTGTAACCGCCGGTTGGACATGTGGTCCAGCCAACTTTATCCCATGATCCGGCAAAGGGACTTGTTCCAAAAGGCATCAAGGCGAGACTCCAAGACACTGGATAGCATCCAGGTTTCGCTTCCATAGAGAGCAAGACTGGCAGTATCAAGGCCTTGAAGACACGCAGCTTGGTCCTTCTGCATAGGTACCGACATCTCCAAACGCTCTTGTTGATCAAGTTCATGGCTCCTGTTGTCAGACCAATCTGTCTACTGACTTCTTGGTCTGACAGCCCAGAGATATGGACTACGCTACCAAAGTATGTAAAACTCTCTGTAACTTCAACGTCCTCGCCACAAGCATGAATCGTCTGAACGGGTTCCCCTAACAGGCCCCCAAAGTCCTGAATCTTGGTCTTGGTCCAGGAGACCTCTAGGCCTAAGGGCTTTGCCTCATTGCTAAATGCATCAAGAGCGGCCACCAGTGACTCCAAGGACTCAGATAGGATAGCAACATCATCGGCAAAGTCAAGGTCTGATACCTTGATATTGCCTATTGTTGCTCCACACTGACTTTGGCTAGTAGCTCTGCCCATTATCCAGTCCATACAGGTGTTCAAAAGTGTTGATGCAAGGACACAGCCTTGCCTCACCCTTGAATTAACAGGGAAGAAGTTTGACAGGCCCCCACCCATTTACACCCTTTCAGTACCGTAAAAGGGGTTTGTTTTAGGCCAAAATCTGTGTAAAAAAATTCCCGGGTTTTCAGGATCTAAATACTTCCGATGCACCGAGTCAAACCCCTTTCTTGAGGTTGAGCAGGTTGCAAGAAAACCCACGACCAGACTCATGACCCCGTTCACAATTCTGAAAGCACTGTATAGGGTCTATCTGGATTGCCGGGAATAAATGCAGACTGTCCAGTCTCTGAGCCTCATGGTGGTTGGGGAAATCCGTTTCAGAAGAATGTGGGCAAAAACCTTTCCCTGGTAGCAAGCAGCGTAAGCCCCGGTGTTGCTAAAACCCAAAACGATCCCCTTTCCCCTTCCGAGAGGGATGACCACGCCCTCAGCAGGTCAGGGGGAATGGTACCGACTGCCCGATGGCAGTCAGGACTGTTGCAGGCCCCGAGCCATAGGTTTCACCCAGCCTTTTGCAGTTCAGAGGGGTATACATATGCCTGCAGCTTTCCCACCTTTTTAGCTTGGGAAAATTTCCATCCTAACCTCGTTAGGGTAGGAGGTTCCCGTGATGGGTGGTCCGGCAAGGCATTGAGCATCGCTTTTCTCCAAGCTAACTGGTACAATGCTCAAAATACTCAGCCCAACATTAACGAACCCCAACAGATCTGGGAAAGATCCCTGCATGCACTGATCGGACTGCAGTATCGTAGGAGGGCTTAGAGTTCAGTTTTCTCAGTGTTATAGGCAGGGCAAAGGTCTTTTCCAAAAATGGCCCTTTAACCTCCTCAGCAAATTCCAATGAACTTTTCCTTTTCACTTTTTCAGTAGTGTCCGACGCAAGACTTGATTCCCCTTCAGCCGGCCTTGCTTCAGTGGCCCTAATGTTCCAGGGAGATGGAATTTTTGCCTTGCCCCTTTGGTGTACGCCAATGGATCCTGAGCTGCTTCGAGGTTATGCACTTGAAAGCTCCACAAGCAATGGGTTTTGAAAGTGAAACGGGAGAGACTGCCAGGTGAACCCACGGGGACACTCCCCCCTCCCTTAGTCTGTCCAGGTGAAACACCTTTGGGTGGCCACTGGAGAGATGGGGAGTTTTGAAGTGGACCCGCAGGGTAGCCACAACCAGTCTATGGTCGGTGCCACAGAACTCGGAACTCCGGTAAACCCTGCAGTTCTGGAGGATCCTCCATCGCGTGCTAACAAGAATGTGGTCAGTCTCCTTGGCCACTGTACCCATATCACTGCACCATGTCCAGTGATGCAGGTTGGAGCGCTGGTAATGGGAGCCAGAGATCCTCATCCTCTGGGACCTAGCAAAGTCTCGGAGAAGGAGGCTATTCTCACTGCTGGGATTAGCTCCCGAGCCATGGGGGCCAACAGACATCTTATAGCCAGCTCGGTCACAGCCGGATACCACATTGAAGTCGCCCAGAACAATGCGAATATCTCGCCGGGGGCAATTGTCTGCTACAGATGCGAGTTTGACATAGAACGCCTCTTTCACATCAATTTTATAAACATCGGTAGGGGTGTATACAACAATAAGAGACATGAAGCCAAAAGCATGCTTCAGTCTCAATTCCATAATAGGCTTATCAACCGGTGTCACCTCAATTACCGAGGGCTGAAGTTGGCTGGAGATGGCTATGGCTACACTCTGGAGGTGATGACCATCGCTGCGGCCCGACCAGTAGTAGGTGTACCCACCCATACTGATCGTGTCGTTACTAGGTCTTCTCACCTCTGAGAGGGCAGCCACCTCAACTCCCAGTCGCCTCAATTCCCGCGATAGCAGAGTTAACCGCTCATCCTGCCACAGGGACCGGATGTTCCTGAGGTTAAGGCTCGGGTGGTCACTCCGGGTGCATGCCACCTCTGCCGCCCCTGCCGACACAGCCTCAAAGAAAGGGGGTTGGCAAGCTGTGGGACCGCGCATCCGCCTGGGGGGTTCCCGAGGGCTTTGCCCCACAAGCTTCATGGTGGGTTGGTGCCTGCCTGGGTGCAGGCGGGATGAGTAACTCTCGTTCCAATCCTGCGCCCCGACATTTGCCCTCCCAGCGGGACCCACAACCCGCCTTACTTGCTGGGTGGGAGGGACAACACCCCTCCCCCCAGAATATCCAATTATTTTCGACATTGCCGGTGGGTCTTTTTGGGGGGAGGAGGACTGGCAAGGTCCACTTCGCCCGAGCTGCCCCATTACCCCAGGGTGGCTAGGGGGCAGGAGTTGGTATGGACCCAGAGCGTAATATATATATATATATATATATATATATATATATATATATATATATATATATATATATATATACATATACACACACATGTATGCCATGAAATGTGCACCTCTCTCTCTCTTTTAGACACACACATATACTACCCCCAGTATTGGTCTTTCTTTTATACAATTATTACCGTTTTTTCTTTTTACAAATAAACCGAAAGTAAAAATATCTTCAAAATTAATAAGCATCCTTCCAATTATTTGATTTACTGAATCCCCCGAAAAAGAAAAAAATAGAAAGAAATCTTATTTATGTATATTTACACACACACACACACACACACACACACACACACACACACACACACACACACACACACACATATATATATATATATATATATATATATATATATATATATATATATATATATATATATATATATATCTGTCAACTACATGTTATCATATTTTGCGCGAGAAGGGATTCAAAATGTGTATCAGCTATAAAAACAAGGATTCTAAATAGAATATTTAACAACTTCAATTCTTCAGGACACATGCACATGAACACAGTCACTGTAACCCTACTACGGTTTTGCGTTCAGTTGCTTTAAAATGATAACAGTATATTTTCTGTTTATTGTCTGATCTGACGAAAAGAAAACAGGTCATTTTATATATGAAAACTTTGATTTTCTAACAAAACACAAGTATGCCATTTTTATCTACACACGTATATACTGGAAACTGGTGTGCATTGACGAATAACAAGAAATAAAGATGGGAAGATTAGACTTTTGACCTTCATCTTCTTTGGAACCATCCAGCTAGTAGTTCCTCGAGTTGAAACAAGCAAACCTGTATTTTCTCAATAGGCTGTTGGAATGTGGATGCGACTCCTCAGAGAAACGCCACCACTTATGGAATACTAATGGCGAAAACTATTGAAATTTTAGTATTAGAAATGAAAATTATACATAATGTTTCGGTCCTCATTACCAAGTATTGACAGTATTTCCATAAACGCTACACACACACACACACACACACACACACACACACACACACACACACACACACACACACACACACACACACACACACACACACACACACACACACATAAACACAATGATAAAACATCTGTATATCTATTGTAACCCTACTGCGGTTTTGCGTCCAAATTATGTTCTGTAATGAAGGACATGAAGAATACTTTCTGTTTATTTAATCAGTCTTTGGTGGCGAAAAAAAACATTAGTTCGATTCACATCTACTAGATGGTGTAGCCACGGCCCACGAGAAACAGTTACAAAGGTATCGAGGAATTTTGTAAAGATTTTTATTTGATTTAACTACCATACATAGTCGTTTAAAGAATTAAGCGT
>NC_051388.1:34331265-34343765 GCF_015228065.2 Penaeus monodon | reverse complement strand
ACTTTTTGATAGTAGACTCAATTGAAAAGACCACATTGGTCAGTTAAAGAATAAATGTCAAAAAGCACTTAATTTATTAAAGTGCATTTCTGGTAACAAATGGGGAGCTGATAGACAGTCTTTGCTAATGGTATATAAAGCCCTGATTAGGTCTAAAGTAGATTATGGGTCAATCGTGTATGGCTCAGCATCGAGAACAAGTTTGAAAGGTTTGGATGCTGTGCAGAATGCCTGTTTGCGTGTGTGTCTTGGAGCCCTGAAGTGCACTCGGATCGAGCGTCTTGAGGTGGAGTCAGGAGTACCTCTCCTCCGACTCAGACGCGGCCAGTTAGCCTTGAGCTATGCCGCAAAGGTGGCTCGAGACCCGAGCCACCCTAATGGCAATAGTGGCATTAGGCCCTTTGCCATGAGACTCCACGACCTCGTCGAGAAAGTCGGTATAGATCTCTCTATCATCGATACCCTGGTTCAGTCAAATATAGCGCCATGGGAACCCCCCAATTTTTCTATCATGGAAGCCTGGCTTCCATCAGCCAAGGCCATGGCGCCGGAGGTGGAGGTACGCCAGAGGTTCAGAGAGATCCTTATTAAACATCTCTCTTTTTTCATATATATACCGACGGCTCCAAGGCAGATGAGTGTGTGGGTGCGGGTGTATGGTCGACTGAATGTGAACTAAAGTTCAGACTGCCGAATCATATATCGATCTTTCTTGCTGAACATTTGCTATTGATAAAGCCATTGATTTTGCACTATCGACGACCCACGATAGAATAGTAATTTTTTCAGATTCCTTAAGTTCACTTAAAGCTATTAAATCATTAGAAACCACCAAAAATGAACTACTGGGTAATATCATTCGTAAGCTACATGGTGCCAATAAATCAATCAAGCTAATATGGGTACCAGGCCACTCTGGTATCCATGGCAATGAGCAGGCTGACAAATTAGCCGGGTCAACTGCTGATCTGGATCCGATCTGATCTGATCTATTATTTCCAACAAAAAAATAAAGAATTTACACTAATAAACATCTTAAAAGATGATTAAAAAATCTTTAGTAAAGTAATCACATTTTTAAGGGAGACAGAACTTTATGACCTTATATAGATTGACAGAATAAATAGGATCCATTGGCTTAATAACCTTGGCCACATGCCGCTGGTTGATAGCCAAGAAATCCAACAAAGAAAGAAGAAAGAAAGAAGTTGTTGCCAGATGTACAAAAGTGGAACCCAGTTCTATCTATCTATATATATATTGTGTATACACACAAATACACACACACACACACACACACACACACACACACACACACACACACACACACACATATATATATATATATATATATATATATATACATATATATATATACATATATATGTATATATATATATATATATATATATATATATATATACATATATATATGTATATATATATATATATATATATATATATATACATCATCATCAATAACGGTATGCTCATGTTTGAGCAGCGGTGGACCTCTCCACCATCCTTCGCCACTCAACTCGATCTTGCGCTTTTCTTTCCACTTGTACCATCGACAGCCCGCAAACATCTTTGATGTTGTCGCTCAGTCTTGTCTTCGGTTTGCCTCTTCCTCTGTGTCCTATCACCATCCCTGTCAGCAAGTTTTTCTCAATACTTTTACTTCTCATCACATGACCAATAAACTTTAATTTCCTTTTGTTCAAGATGTCCAAAAGCTGGTCTTTACAATTTATTTTTCTCAGCACTTCATCAGTACTTCTTCAACTGGATTATTGATACCCTTTGATTTTAGGCATCTTCTTGTTTCAGTTTCACTTAGTGTTTTTTTCAGATATCCAGGGGGAATTTGTCTTTTTCTTTTTGGCGATAGTTTCTTAAGCAGCGCTCAGCAAGAGTTCTTTTCCTTCTTCCCACAACTCATTTGGTGTTTTATCATCTTCACATTGATTGAGTACTTCAAATTTGTTTGACACTGTAATTCTGTAATTGTTATCAAGAGTTTTGTAGTCGAGCTTTAGAGGTGGTGTTGGATGCTCCATCTTTTTGAGTCTTATTTGAAAGTCGATAGTTAGTAGTTGGTGGTCACTGTTGCAGTCGGTACCAGGTCTTGTCTTGGCATTTTTTATGCAACTTTTCCATTTATGGTTCAGCACAATGTAGTCAATTTGGTTGCGTGTTCTTTTGTCTGGTGAAAACCACGTGTACAAGTGTCTTGGGTAGTGTTGGAACAATGTATTGGCTATAACTAGATTATTTGTACTACAGAATTCAATAAAATCTTCACCTCTTTCATTTATATCTCCAAGGCCGAATTTTCCACAGGTGTCATTTTTTTTTTTAGATAATTTTTGCCTACTTTGGCGTTGAGGTCTCCCATGATTACTTTTACATCTCTGTCTCTGTTAGGGATTGTGTCTAAAGTATCTTGGAGAGTGTTATAAAAAATTTCCATTTCTTCATCACTTGCAATGTTGGTTGGTGCGTAGCATTGTATAATACTAATGTTATGAAGTTTTGCTTGTATTCTGACTTTTAAAATGCGATCATTTATTGGGCTGTACCCAATTAGTGCATTTGCAGTTTTTTTCGTGAGAATCATAGCAACTCCGTGACTATAATTTCCTTCTTCTTTTCCAGAAAAAAGAACTGTCTTGTTTTCTTTAGTTTTGAAACATCCATTACTTTTCCAATTGGTCTCACTTATTCCTAGTATTTGAATGTTGTATCTATCCATTTCGTTACAGACAGTATGTAATTTACCCATCTCTTTCATTTTCCTTACGTTCCACGTTCCGATTTTTAATGTGTTTCTTAATTGGACATGTTTTCTTTATCTTCTTTGTCTTCCAGATGCATGTTTAACATTGTCAGCCTGGTTCCCCACTGAATAACGCGCGCCCCTTGATAACCGACGCGACGGGCGATGTGGTATGAATTATCATTTCTGTATTTAATCATTGGTGTAGAGGTTTGCCAGGAGAAAATAAAAGTTGAGTGGAATCCCCCAGGCTCCTTCTCAACTCGCAGTCTCCAACTAACTAGGAGGAACTATCTCTGCCGCTTTAAAACAGTTACACGTAATACGCCAGACATATTATTTGGTGAAACCAGTAATCAGTAGAACCGATGGTGTTTTCACCAGACATCCACTGCCCTGCTGCCGACAGTTTCACCGCAACCCTGGCATAGGGAGCTAATAGGGTGCTATCCTTATTCAAAGGAACTCCAGGGTGCATATACATACATATATGTATGCGGGTCCACTTCAAAACTCCCCATCTCTCCAGTGGCCACCCAAAGGTGTTTCACCTGGACAGACTAAGGGAGGAGGAGTGTGCCCGTGGGTTCACCATAGCAATCTCTGACCGATTCACATTCACAGACCCAGTTGCCCTGTGGGTGCTCTTCAAGCGCATAACACTCGAAGCAGCTCAGGAGTCCATTGGCGTACACCTAAGGGCAAGGCAGAATTCCATCTCCCTGGAGACATTAGAGGCCACTGAAGCAAGGCTCGGCTGAATGGGAATCAAGTCTTGCGTCGTTCCATGGTGCGTAGGGCTCGGACACTGCTGAGAAGTGACAAGGAACGGTTCTTTAGGAATCTTGCTGAGGAGGTTGAAGGCCATTTCTTGGTAAATGACCTTTGCCCTGCCTACCAAGCACTGAGAAAACTGAACTCTAAGCCCTCCTCACAGATAACTGCAGTCCTATCAGCGGATGGACAGATCATCTCAGATCATGTTGAGGTTCGTTAATGTTGGGCTGAGTATTTTGAGCAGTTGTACCAGGTAGACCTTCCAACGGTTAGCTTGGATGCAAGCGATGTCTCAGTGCCTGCCCCCCCTAACGGAAGCCGCCTTGCCGCGGTGGGGGGGCTTGAGGTCCCAATGATCTGGTGAGCCGGACCAGAGGGCTACCCATACTGGAGGGGTCACCAGTGAGGGATGAGACAAAATGGCTTCCTGGTGCACCAAGGCCTATGAGAGGGGATGGTGTACCCTCCCCTGGTTCATTCCATCTTGGACTAGGGAGAACTCTCCCACGTGTGTTTGCCGTGCGTGGCATCCCGTATTACCAGGAGACAGGAGTCCTGGAGGTTGAGCGATGCTGCACGCTGCGCCCTGCAGCTAGCAACACACCTCTTTGGTCCTTTATTCTGGTTAGACGGGTGGCTTGATCAAGGCCCGGTCAAGTCAATCGGCTGGTCAAATATGGCTAGGGTCAAGCAGGCACTATTCAGTCGGTAGCGCATAGGTCCCGCGACTGCCATCAGTACTGTGATAGTGACTGCGTATATTTCCTCATTACCCCTGTGGCTGTTGGGAGATTTTGAACCCAACTATAGCTTCCCCTCGTTGGACTCCATGGTGGGTGGGGGGGTGAGGAAATGAAGAATTCAAATTTGTATGAGTACTACAAATTTACAAAGATCTAGCTCTCTCCCTGACGACCTGCGCAATCCCTCGACCCTTCTCTCTGGAAAATCACACCTTGTCACTCTGGAACCTTTTCAGTTTCCAAAGGGCAAGAATGGGAATCGTAATGGTTCCCGGGCTCCCAAACCAGGTAAGAAGGGAAAAGTCCTCCTCAATCCACTAAGGAGATCTTACCTGGTAAATATGAAAGCATTTCATATAGTAAGTACCTGGTTGTGAAGACCATTGATGGTGTATCAATCATGGATCTTGACATCTTTGAGGTTCATCGGAAAATAGTTGAAGTATGTCAACGTGATCCTCGTATCACCCCACAGCGAGATGGTAGCCTGATAGTTGAGGTTTCGTCACCAGACGAGAGTGACCGTCTGCGTGCAATATGTAACATTCCTGGGGCTCAAGTTTCATGCTCTCCTCACAAAACCCTCAATCAGTGTAAGGGAATTGTCTTTTCCCGAGACCTGATGA
This sequence comes from Penaeus monodon, assembly GCF_015228065.2. Classification (NCBI taxonomy): domain Eukaryota; kingdom Metazoa; phylum Arthropoda; class Malacostraca; order Decapoda; family Penaeidae; genus Penaeus; species Penaeus monodon. The sequence goes on along the minus strand of NC_051388.1, from coordinate 34,338,840 downwards.
GGTATTCTGAGGAGAAACTGTTAGAGGAACTAGAGAATTTTAATGTAGTGGCAGTAAAACGTTTTAGGAAGAAAGTTGATGGTTTGGAACAGTCGACACCAGCTCTTCTTCTAACTTTTAACACATTAGTCCTTCCAGAATCGGTTAAGTTAGCATGGTACCACCTCAAGGTAAAGCCATATGTGCCCAACCCTATGCGGTGCTTCCACTGCCAGGGTTAGGGGCATGGAGCCAACTCTTGCCGTTTTAAAAGAAAATGGACAACCAAGAGTATGTGTAAAGTGTGGTACAACAGGTCATCAAGGAGATGACAACTGTCCAGGTCCAATATGCTGTTACCACTGCAAAGAAGCTCATGAAGCTTCTTCAAAGCAATGTAAAAGGTACAAATTTGAAAAGGAAGTATTGGTAATAAGGAGCAAGGAGAAAGTTAGTTTTCCAGAGGCAAAGCGACGTGCCCGTATGCTGTTTGCACAGCCAGGTAGGTCCTTTGCTTCGGTTCTAGCCCATCCTCCTTCCCACCAACCCTTGCCCTCCAATGCTTCTTACAGCACACACTCTGCCACTTCCTCTAAACCTCAGTCCCAAATTGCTGACACTGCCTCTGGTGAGTTGTTCCACCAGAAACGGAGTAGGAGTGAGGGGTCTATTGAGGAGACTCCTCCTCCCAAAGTAAGGTCTTTGGAGCCATCAGGCAAGGCTCCAGAGGCCTCAACGGTGACAGCTCCAGCTGCCACCACATCCACAGGAGCATCTGCTGCTAGGCAGAATTCTCCTGAAGTAAAGGCTCAGGCACGCCCTTTGCCCAGGCAAAGGAATCCTGAACCTGTCCCAAAGACTCCAGCTGCAACAAAATCCACAGGGGCCTCCGCTGCTAGACAGAATGCCCCTGAAGCAAAGGCTCAGGTCCGTCCTTTGCCTAGGCAAAGAAATCCTGAACCTGTCCAAGGGAAACCTGTGGAAACTAGTTCCACAGGTAAACAACCATTAAAAAGGTACTCCCAGGATCCTGGAAAGGGACAGCCTAAAGGTGTGAGGCAAACCTTGACCACAGGTGCTGCCAAACACCTTATGAAGAAATAATCTAAAGAACTGGATACCCTAATCCAATGGAACTGTCAGGGAATTCATGCAAAATGGGAAGAACTGCAACATCTGATAGCTTCATGGAACCCAGTTTGTGTATGCCTACAAGAGATTATGACCAGGGAAAATCGTCCCATTTTCCTGAGAGGATTTCAAGTTCAAGCCCATTATGGAACCTTTGACAATGGACCTCATGGAGGAGTAGCAGTAATGGTACGTCATGATATTCCCTTCCAGGCCATCCACCTGCAGACAACACTGCAGGTGAAGGCTGTGAGAATAGGATTGACGCGACCTTACACTGTTGCATCCATCTACCTTCCACCACATAATCTCAACATAAATGATTTGGAAGATCTACTTGGGCAGTTGCCACATCCATTTCTACTCTTGGGAGATTTCAATGGTCGGCATCACCTCTGGGGAGACACTTTGTGCAACCCTCGAGGAAGGGCCTTGGAGTCCTTGTTCTTAAGAGCAGATGCAGTTTTACTGAACAGTGACACTCCCACACATTTCCAAGTTCAAACTGGGACATTCTCCAATATAGACCTATCAATAGGTTCACCTGATTCACAGTTGAACTTCACTTGGCAGGTCATGGAAGACTTACATGGAAGCGACCATTTTCCAATAATTTTGGAGGAGGTGAATGGTATTCCAGTCAATGGAGTGCAGAGATGGCGACTTGAACATGCAGACTGGAATCTTTTTAGATCAACTGCAGTATTGCAAGGATCTGTTAATGATTTCCAGTGTGTTCAAGATGCTGTTAATCACTTCACATCACGAATTCACCTTGCAGCAGAAGCATCCATTCCGAAAAGTAGCGGACATTACCGTCGACCTCCAGTACCATGGTGGTCTGATGAATGCCAACAAGCTGTCAGAGCAAGGAAAGCTGCATTAAGGCAGTTGAAACGACGCCCCAGCATTGTAACCTTGATCAGTTACAAAAAGACCCGAGCCAAGGCCAGGCGCGTGCTAAAGGAGGCTAGACGGACGTCGTGGAGACAGTATGTCTCCTCGATTAACTCTGGGACCCCCTTAGCATGGGTGTGGGACAAGGTGCGTAAGATTGCTGGAAAGAGCACATCCATATCACAACCTGCTCTGAAGATAGATGGCATAATCATCACAGACAAAAAAGATATTGCTAATGAGCTAGCTAAATCCATGGCAGAGATCTCCTCTGGAGCATCTTACACTGCTCGATTCTCCACTCTTCGTGCTGAACAGGAACAACACCCAGTGTCGTTCTTCAGTAGGAATGCAGCAGAACTTCCATACAACTTGCCATTTTTGCGCAAGGAGATGGACTCTGCTTTGCAGCTCTGCCGTAAGACTGCCCAGGAAGTGACAATATTCCATATCAAATGATATCTCACTTACCGGAGAGTTCCCAGAAGTTCCTGTTGGACTTGTTCAATAGGATCTATAGGGAGGGCACAGTGCCATCCACATGGAAAGAGGCTATAATCATTCCTGTTCCTAAACCTGGCAAAGATACTTCCACACCAGGAAATTACAGACCAATTTCTCTCACCAGCTGCATCTGCAAGTTGATGGAGAAAATGGTAAACTTCAGGTTGACATGGCTGCTAGAAAAAGAAAACGTGCTGACCCATATCAATATGGCTTTAGAAAATTGAGATCGACCACAGATGCACTTGTGAGGATGGAAACTGCTATACAGAATTCCTTCGCACAGCGACGTCACATGTTAGCAGTCTTCTTTGACCTTGAAAAGGCTTATGATACTACTTGGAAGCATGGCATACTCATGAAGCTGTATGACATTGGTTTAAGAGGAGCATTACCTACCTTCATACAAAACTTCCTTGCTAACAGGAAATTTAGAGTTCGGGTGGGAAACAGTTTCTCTAACCTGGAAGACCAGCTGGAAGGGGTCCCACAAGGGAGTGTCTTAAGTGTGACCCTGTTTGCCATTGCTATAAATGACATTATAAAGGTTGTTCCAAGTGCTGTCTCATGAAATCTGTATGTGGATGACTTTACACTGTACTGCTCAGGAGGAAGCTTACAGGATGTGCAAGGACGCATGCAGACTGCAATAAATCAGGTTGTACAGTGGGCAACATATCATGGGTTCAAATTTTCTCAAAGCAAGACCATGGCTGTACATTTCCACAAACGAGGAAAGTTCCATCCTTCCCTCTATTTAGGAGCAAACCCACTGCAATTTGTCCAAGAGGTGAAGTACTTGGGTCTAATTTTTGACTCAAGACTTACATGGGTGCCTCACATCAAACAGTTAAAAGGGAAGGCTACAAAAGCACTTAGTATTTTGCGGGTTCTTTCACATTTATCTTGGGGTGCAGACCGCACAACGCTTCTACGGCTTTACCGAGCGCTTATTCGTAGTAAGCTTGACTATGGATGTGAAGCTTATTCATCTGCAACTCCCACTGTTCTCCGGATGTTGGACTCAGTTCATAATGAAGCTCTCAGAATCTGTACTGGGGCTTTCAGGTCTTCACCTGTGGAGTCCCTGTATGCTGAGAGTGGAGAACCACCTCTTTCATTACACCGGGATTACATGAACCTGATTTACTATACGAGACTACAAAGGATTCCGGGATCTCCTACATCCAGATTGGTTTTCAACCCCCTTGAGGATAGCCGATCCTATGGTAGGAGAATGAGGAATCTTGTAGAAGAACTTAATTTAAGTCTCACTAAGGTTCTGGCTGTTTGGGAATTTCCCAATTCCCCCCTTGGACTAATCAAGTCGAGCTGGATTTGGTCGGAATTGGGAAAGGGGAGAGATCTGAAGCAGAAGTCAGAGAGAGATTTCTTCAGCACATTTCTAAGTACCAAGGATCGGACGCAATATATACAGATGGTTCGAAATCTGAAAATGGTGTGGGCTTTGCAGCAGTGAGCAGAAGGAAGACTGCATCTGGCAGTCTTTCTCTAGCAGCCTCGATCTTCACTGCAGAGTTACATGCCATCCTTGCAGCAGTTAAGATGACTAGAGATCTTATGAACCATTCTATTGTGATATATTGTGACTCTCGTAGTGCCTTGCAAGCAATCAAGAGCTTAAACTCATCACATCCAGTAGTGAGGGAGGTTCAAGATTGGCTTGCACTGATGTCAACACGTAAAAAGATAACTCTGTGTTGGGTGCCAGCGCATGTTGGTGTCAGTGGGAATGAGCGAGCTGATCAGAAGGCTAAGGCAGCTGCCGCTCAGCCTTGTGATGCTCGTTTTCCTCTCCCACACAGCGACCTGAAACCCAGCATCAGGAGTTGTCTTCGCGATAAATGGAAGGAACAATGGAGGCATATCTCCAGAAATAAACTGCGAGAGATTAGAGATGACCTTGGCAGTTGGGTGACTAGCATCCATCCCAACCGAAAAGTGGAAGTTGCATTAACAAGGCTAAGAATCGGGCACACAAGACTGACTCATGGGCCAATGATGGCTAAAAATCGGGCACTTTGTGAGGGATGCCAAGAGCCCTTAACAATCGCACATGTAGTGGAAAGATGTGCAACATTCTCAGACCAAAGACGTATGTACTTGTCTCCCCCATATACACTGAAGAATGTATTGGGGGAGGATTGTGACATAGAGGGTCTTATTAGTTTCCTTAGGGAGACTAATATTTTTAATAAAATTTAATTATGCATAATGTTTATGCAATAATTTTATACACTTAGAGTATAATATTTATGCTTTGATTTTTAATTTTATTGTTATTTATAAGATATCTATTGATAGATTTTTAAAGTTTTAAACATTTTAATATTTCTGTTTAACAAGGTATTCGCCGCTAATGACCTTAGCTGTTGACGCGGCAGATAATTTTAAATAATCAATCAATCTCAGTGCCTGTGCCGGACCCACCCATCAACGAGGAACCTCCTACCCCAACAGAGGTTAGTATGGCGATTTCCAAGCTGAAGAGTGGGAAAGCTGCAGGCATATGTGATATCCCTGCTGAACTGCTAAAGGCTGGGGGTGAACCTATGGCTCGGGGCCTGCATACAGTCCTGACTGCCATCTGGCAGTCTGGTACCATTCCCCCTGACCTGCTGAGGGGCGTGGTCATCCCTCTCTGGAAGGGGAAAGGGGATCGTTGGGATTGTAGCAACTAGTTCTCGCCCACATTCTTCTGAAACGGATCTGCAACCACCTACTGAGGCATCAGAGACTGGAGCAGTCCGCATTTACTCCCGGCAAGTCCACGATAGACCGTATACTAGTGCTCTGAGTAATTGTGGAACGCCGTCGTGAGTTTGGTCGTGGGTTGCTTGCAACCTGCATCGACCTCAAGAAGGCGTTTGACTCGGTGCATCGGGAATCGCTATTGGAGATCCTGAAACTCAGGGGAATTCCGGCACAGATTATTGGCCTAATAGCAAACCTTTATACTGGCACTGAAAATGCTGTAAAGTGTGGTGGGGGTATGTCGAACTTCTTCCCTGTTAATTCAGGGGTGAGGCAAGGCTGTGTCCTTGCACCAACACTTTTGAACACCTGTATGGACTGGATAATGGGCAGAGCTACTAGCCTATGTATGTATGTGTGTGTGTGTGCATATATATATATATATATATATATATATATATATATATATATATATATATATATATATATATATATATATATATATATATATATATATATATATATATATATATATATGTGTATATGAATATATATATATAGTATATATATATGTACACAGACAAACACACACACACACAACACACACACACACACACACACACACACACACACACACACACATACACATATATATATATATATATATATATATATATATATATATATATATATATATATATATATATATATATATATATATATATATATATATATATATGTATATATATATATATATATATATATATATATATATATATATATATATATATATACATATATATATATATAAATGTATATATATATAAACATATATAAATATATATAAATGTATGTATACACACACACACACACACACACACACACACACACACACACACACACACATATATATATATATAATATATATATATATATATATATATACATATGTATATATATTTTATATATATATATATATATATATATATATATATATATATATATATATATATATACATATATACATTACATATATATAAATGTATATATATATATATATATATATATATATATATATATATATATATATATATATATACGTATATATATATATATGTATATATATATATATATAAAATATATATATATATATATATATATATATATATATATAAACACAAACACAAACACAGTAACGTGTACACAAAGATGAAAAGAGAAACAGCCACAGTAGAAAATGAAACTAAACCGTAACTTTTCGAACTCTTCACGAGTTCCTCTTCAGACAGATCCATTTCGGTTTTATTCGTCTGAAGAGGAACTCGTGAGGAGTTCGAAACGTTCTTTGTCTTCCAGATGCATGTTTAACATTGTCAGCCTGGTTCCCCACTGAATAACGCGCGCCCCTTGTTTAACATTGTCAGCCTGGTTCCCCACTGAATAACGCGCGCCCCTTGATAACCGACGCGACGGGCGATGTGGTATGAATTATCATTTCTGTATTTAATCATTGGTGTAGAGGTTTGCCAGGAGAAAATAAAAGTTGAGTGGAATCCCCCAGGCTCCTTCTCAACTCGCAGTCTCCAACTAACTAGGAGGAACTATCTCTGCCGCTTTAAAACAGTTACACTGTAATACGCCAGACATATTATTTGGTGAAACCAGTAATCAGTAGAACCGATGGTGTTTTCACCAGACATCCACTGCCCTGCTGCCGACAGTTTCACCGCAACCCTGGCATAGGGAGCTAATAGGGTGCTATCCTTATTCAAAGGAACTCCAGGGTGCATATACATACATATATGTATGCGGGTCCACTTCAAAACTCCCCATCTCTCCAGTGGCCACCCAAAGGTGTTTCACCTGGACAGACTAAGGGAGGAGGAGTGTGCCCGTGGGTTCACCATAGCAATCTCTGACCGATTCACATTCACAGACCCAGTTGCCCTGTGGGTGCTCTTCAAGCGCATAACACTCGAAGCAGCTCAGGAGTCCATTGGCGTACACCTAAGGGCAAGGCAGAATTCCATCTCCCTGGAGACATTAGAGGCCACTGAAGCAAGGCTCGGCTGAATGGGAATCAAGTCTTGCGTCGTTCCATGGTGCGTAGGGCTCGGACACTGTTGAGAAGTGACAAGGAACGGTTCTTTAGGAATCTTGCTGAGGAGGTTGAAGGCCATTTCTTGGTAAATGACCTTTGCCCTGCCTACCAAGCACTGAGAAAACTGAACTCTAAGCCCTCCTCACAGATAACTGCAGTCCTATCAGCGGATGGACAGATCATCTCAGATCATGTTGAGGTTTTCTCACCCGGGAATAGTTAGCTGGGCAGTGCTGTCCCCCCAAAAA
>NC_051388.1:34315263-34331165 GCF_015228065.2 Penaeus monodon | reverse complement strand
TGCTATTTTAATTGTATTTTTTGCAGACTGTCAGGATATCGGTTGTGTGGTTGTGTGTGTGTGTGTGTGTTGTTTTGTGTGTGGTGTGTGTGTGTGGTTGTGGGTGTGTGCGTTGTGCTGTGTGTGTGTGTGTGTGTGTGTGTGTGTGTGTGGTGTGTGTGTGTGTGTGTGTGTGTGTGTGTGAAAGGTTTGGTATTGCAAAGGTGGCATCGTGGGGGGAAATCTTTTTTCAATGTAGGGAGTGAGGTGGGTAAGTCTTGTGCTGTTGACCCTAATGCGGGCCAACACCACCTCCTCCCTTCTCCCCTTTCTGTGGGCTGTGTCCCACAGTTCTATTTTTGTTTTTATTTAGTTTGAGAGTTGGAGGCTGGTCCACTCACTCTGCCACAGGAGATGTATTTTTGCACAATAATTTTCAATTATACCTGCATATTCTTGAAATATGAAAACGCTTAATTCTTTAAACGACTATGTATGGTAGTTAAATCAAATAAAAATCTTTACAAAATTCCTCGATACCTTTGTAACTGTTTCTCGTGGGCCGTGGCTACACCATCTAGTAGATGTGAATCGAACTAATTTTTTTTTTTCCGCCACCAAAGACTGATTAAATAAACAGAAAGTATTCTTCATGTCCTTCATTACAAAAACAAAATTTGGACGCAAAAACCGCAGTAGGGTTACAATAGATATACAGATGTTTTATCATTGTGTGTATGTGTGTGTGTGTGTGTGTGTGTGTGTGGGGTGTGTGTGTGTGGTGTTGTGTGTGTGTGTGGTGTAGCGTTTATGGAAAATACTGTCAATACTTGGTAATGAGGACCAAAACATTATGTATAATTTTCATTTCTAATACTAAAATTTCAATAGTTTTCGCCATTAGTATTCCATAAGTGGTTTGGCGTTTCTCTGAGGATTTCGCATCCACATTCCAAAAAGCCTATTGAGAAAATACGGGTTTTGTTGTTTCAACTCGAGGAATACTAGCTGGATGGTTCCAAAAAAAGATGAAGGCAAAAGTTAATTTCCCATCTTTATTCTTGTTATTCGTCAATGCACACCAGTTTTCCAGTATATACGTGTGTAGATAAAAATGGCATACTTGTGTTTGTTAGAAAATCAAAGTTTTCATATATAAAATGACCTGTTTTCTTTTCGTCAGTCAGACAATAAACAGAAAATTACTGTTATCATTTAAAGCAACTGAACGCAAAAACCGTAGTAGGGTTACAGTGACTGTGTTCATGGCATGTGTCCTGAAAATGAATTTTGTTAAATATTTCTATTAGAATCCTTGTTTTATAGTTGATACACATTTTGAATCCCTTCTTGCTCAAAATATTATAACATGTAGTTGACAGATATAATTATATATATATATATATATATATATTATATATATTTTCATATATATATATATATTTTATATATGTGTGTGTGTGTGTGTGTGTGTGTGTGTGTGTGTGTGTGTGTGTGTGTGTGTTTTGTAAATATACATAAATAAGATTTCTTTCTATTTTTTTCTTTTTCGGGGGATTCAGTAAATCAAATAATTGGAAGGATGCTTATTAATTTGAAGATATTTTATTTTCGGTTTATTTGTAAAAAGAAAAAACGGTAAAAATTTGTATAAAAGAAAGACCAATATGGGGTAGTATAGTGTGTGTCTAAAAGAGAGAAAAGAGGTGCACATTTCATGGCATACATGTGTGTGTATATTATTATATATTTACATATATTATATATATAGATATATATATATATATATATATTTTTAAAGGGATGTGTGTGTGTGTGTGGTGTGTGGTGTATACATATATGTGTGTGTGTGTATGTATATATACATATATATATATATATATATAGATAATTATATTATATATATAATATATATATTATATATATTACGCTCTGGGTCAAAACCAAACACCACCCCCCTAGCCACCCGGGGGTAAGGGGGCAGCTCGGGCGAAGTGGACCTTGCCAGTCCTCCTCCCCCCAAAAAGACCCACCGGCAATGTCGAAAATAATTGGATATTCTGGGGGGAGGGGTGTTGTCCCTCCCACCCAGCAAGTAAGGCGGGTTGTGGGTCCCGCTGGGAGGGCAAATGTCGGCGTGCAGGATTGGAGCGAGAGTTACTCATCCCGCCTGCACCCAGGCAGGCACCAACCCACCATGAAGCTTTGTGGGGCAAAGCCCTCGGGAACCCCCCAGGCGGATGGCGGTCCCACAGCTTGCCAACCCCCTTTCTTTGAGGCTGTGTCGGCAGGGGCGGCAGAGGGTGGCATGCACCCGGAGTGACCACCCGAGCCTAAACCTCAGGAACATCCGGTCCCTGTGGCAGGATGAGCGGTTAACTCTGCTATCGCGGGGAATTAAGGCGACTGGGAGTTGAGGTGGCTGCCCTCTCAGAGGTGAGAAGACCTAGTAACGACACGATCAGTATGGGTGGGTACACCTACTACTGGTGGGGCCGCAGCGATGGTCATCACCTCCGAGGTAGCCATAGCCATCTCCAGCCAACTTCAGCCTCGGTAATTGGGGTTTGACACCGGTGATAAGCCTATTAGGGAAATTTGGGAGACTGAAGCATGCTTTTGGCTTCATGTCTCTTATTGTTGTATACACCCCTACCGATGTTTATAAAATTGATGTGAAAGAGGCGTTCTATGCCAAACTCGCATCTGTAGCAGACAATTGCCCCCAGCGAGATATTCGCATTGTTCTGGGCGACTTCAATGTGGTATCCGGCTGTGACCGAGCTGGCTATAAGATGTCTGTTGGCCCCCATGGCTCGGGAGCTAATCCCAGCAGTCGTAGAATAGCCCCCTTCTCCGAGACTTTGCTAGGCCCCAGAGGATGAGGATCTCTGGCTCCCATTACCAGCGCTCCAACCTGCATCACTGGACAGGGTGCAGTGATAGGGGTACAGTGGCCAAGGAGACTGACCACATTCTTGTTTAGCCACGCGATGGAGGATCCTCCAGAACTGCAGGGTTTACCGGAGTGCCGAGTTCTGTGGCACCGACCATAGACTGGTTGTGGCTACCCTGCGGGTCCACTTCAAAACTCCCCATCTCTCCAGTGGCCACCCAAAGGTGTTTCACCTGGACAGACTAAGGGAGGAGGAGTGTGCCCGTGGGTTCACCATGGCAGTCTCTGACCGATTCACATTCACAAACCCAGTTGCTCTGTGGGAGCTTTTCAAGTGCATAACACTCGAAGCAGCTCAGGAGTCCATTGGCGTACACCTAAGGGCAAGGGCAGAATTCCATCTCCCTGGAGACATTAGAGGCCACTGAAGCAAGGCTCGGCTGAATGGGAATCAAGTCTTGCGTCGGACACTACTGAGAAGTGACAAGGAACGGTTCATTAGGAATCTTGCTGAGGAGGTTGAAGGCCATTTCTTGGTAAATGACCTTTGCCCTGCCTACTAAGCACTGAGAAAACTGAACTCTAAGCCCTCCTCACAGATGACTGCAGTCCGATCAGTGCATGCACGGATCATCTCAGATCATGTTGAGGTTCGTTAATGTTGGGCTGAGTATTTTGAGCAGTTGTACCAGTTAGCTTGGATGCAAGCGATGTCTCAATGCCTGTGCCGGACCCACTCATCAGCGAGGAACCTCCTACCCTAACGGAGGTTAGGATGGCAATTTCCAAGCTGAAGAGTGGGAAAGCTGCAGGCATATGTGATTCCCTGCTCAACTGCTAAAGGCTGGGGGTGAACCTATGGTCGGGGCCTGCATACAGTCCTGACTGCCATCTGGCAGTCTGGTACCATTCCCCCTGACCTGCTGAGGCGCGTGGTCATCCCTCTCTGGAAGGGGAAAGGGGATCGTTGGGATTGTAGCAACTACCGTGGCATTACGCTGCTTAGCATACCAGGCAAGGTTCTCGCCCACATTCTTCTGAAACGGATCCGCAACCACCTACTGAGGCATCAGAGACTGGAGCAGTCTGCATTTATTCCTGGCAAGTCCATGATAGACCGTATACTAGTGCTTCGAGTAATTGTGGAACGGCGTCATGAGTCTGGTCGTGGGTTGCTTGCAACCTGCATCAACCTCAAGAAGGCGTTTGACTCGGTGCATCTGGAATCGCTATTGGAGATCCTGAAACTCAGGGGAATTCTGACACAGATTATTGGGCCTAATAGCAAGCCCTTATACTGGTACTGAAAGTGCTGTAAAGTGTGGTGGGGGCCTGTCAAACTTCTTCCCTGTTAATTCAAGGGTGAGGCAAGGCTGTGTCCTTGCATCAACACTTTTGAACACCTGTATGGACTGGATAATGGGCAGAGCTACTAGCCAAAGTCAGTGTGGAGCAACAATAGGCAATATCAAGGTATCAGACCTTGACTTTGCCGATGATGTTTGCTATCCTATCTGAGTCCTTGGAGTCACTGGTGGCCGCTCTTTATGCATTAGCAATGAGGCAAAGCCCTTAGGCCTAGAGGGCTCCTGGACCAAGACCAAGATTCAGACTTTGGGGCCTGTTAGGGGAAACCCGTTCAGACGATTCATGCTTGTGGCGAGGACGTTTAAGTTACAGAGAGTTTTACATACTTTGGTAGGTAGTCCATACTCTGGGCTGTCAGACCAAGAAGTCAGTAGACGGGTTTGGGCTGACAACAGAGCCATGAACTTGATCAAACAAGAGCGTTTGAGATTTTCGGTAAACCTATGCAGAAGGACCAAGCTGCGTGTCTTCAAGGCCTTGATACTGCCAGTCTTGCTCTCTATGGAAGCGAAACCTGGATGCTATCCAGTGTCTTGGAGTCTCGCCTTGATGCCTTTGGAACAAGTCCCTTTGCGGATCATGGGATAAAGTTGGCTGGACCACATGTCCAACCGGCGGTTACACCGTGAGACGGCATGGGACCTATTACTTGCATAATCCGGGATTGCCAACTCAGGCTATATGTGGACGACCTTTCCATTTAGGTTGTGTCTCTGCGAGACAACCATGGGTTTGGGGGAGACCTGTGGGGTGACCCAGGAGATCAGGCTTGGGCAGCTCGATGAGACCTGTGTGAGGAATTAGAGATGGGCCCTGGGCCTGCCTGGAGACTCGCCTCGAGGGATCCTGGTGGCTGGAAGCGAAGGGTGGATGCGGCATGGCCCCCCTCAGCGTTAGCCCCTTGATGATATATATATATATATATATATATATATATATATATATATATATAATATATATATATATATATATATATATATGTAATTATATATGTGTGTATATATATATATACATATATATTTGTGTGCGTGTGTGGGGTGTGGCATATATGTGGTATATATAGATATGGTGGGTGTGATAAAAACACCCATCCGTGTTGATACTACGGTAGAAAAATGCAAAGACTAGATTTAATGAAAAGGAGACTAAAGTTTCGAAATCCACCTGGATTCCATGAAGAGAAAAGGCAAAGGCAAAGTTAATATTAAGAAAAGAAAAAGAAAAAAAAAAAAAAAAAAAAAAAAGACCTGTTGCCGGGGGGGGGGGAGGCAGGAGAAGGGAAGGATAAAGGGGTTATCGAAAAGATGATTTAGTTAGAGAAAAATGTGCTGGGGCTTAACCCAACATGCGAGGTAAAAGATGGCAGGGAGGCGGAAAGGAGGATAAAGCCTGGCAAGGGTGGTGCCACCTTTGTTTGCCCTAACCCTGGCATGATTGTGCGCATTGGCGAGCTGCTCAGCCAGCCTGTCGTAATGCCCGCGCTGCGGGTCGCATTCGGCTAAGGAGGGAGGTAGGGATCAGAAAAGTCAGTCTGCCAGGCGCCATCGGTGGCGCCACCGTGCACAGACTTCTCGCCAATGGCAACGGTGGTGCCCTCGGCTAACCTCGATACTGCAAGGTTGGAACACGGATGAGATCGCTGGTCAGAGGCTATCTCCCTTGCCCGTGTCGATCAAAGATTTCTCCCTGTCGGCGGCAGGCCTTCCAGGGTGATGTGCTCTGGCGATATCACCACACATAAGTGCAAGTGGTAGATGTCAGGTGTCGGAAATCCGGAAGCAGTGAGATGAGGGTAAGGATTAGGATGAGGGACACTTACGTTATGGAAGGATAATATGGGCTCTCGTAATGGTTAGTTATTTTATTAGGGAGTTGTTTAAGAGATTGTTCTTGTGACAAACAACCACCTTAAAAACTAAAATTAAGAGAAATAAACATTAAATACGAACTAAAAGAACATAAAAAGTAATAAAATCAAATACAACATAAACATAAAACCTGAAAAGATAAGGCAGCAAAATTCGGAGCTCGACAACAGCGCTCGCAAGACTCGGCAATAATCGCGCCGAGGTGTGATTGGCTGGGCCATGAGATTTGCGAAGATCTGGCTTCGTCTGGGTCTTCATACATATGGCCTGGACTGTGTAAGCCAAGCCAGCCTCTGGGCTAGTACAGTGGTAACGTGTCGGCCTCTCATCCGAGGGGTCGGCGGTTCGTGCCCCACCCAGGCACAAGAAGTTACAACTGTCACCTGGAGGTTACTGCTGTGGCTGGGCACCACGGCGGGAAAGGACTAGGTTCAGCCAAGTCAGCACCAGCTGACACACGTGAGCAATTCAGCATTAGTCGACACAGGCCGGGCTCCCCTCATGGGCATAGCCCGGCCGAAGCTAAGCTTCTCATATCGGACTTATCCTTATCAGCCGAGCCTCTGGGCTAGTACAGTGGTAACATGTCGGCCTCTCATCCGAAGGGTCTGGGGTTTGCGCCCCGCCCAGGCGAGAGAAGTTGCTACTGTCGCCTGGAGGTTACTGCTGTGGCTGAGTCAGCACCAGCTGACACACGTGAGTGAGTCGGCATTAGTTGATACAGGCTGGGCTCCCCTCATGGGCATGGCCCAGCGAGGCTAAGCTTCGCATATCGGACTTATCCTTGTGTCAGCCAGGCTATAGCCTCCAGGCTAGTACAGTGGTAACGTATCAGCCTCTCATCTGAGAGGTCAGTGGTTCACGCCCCGCCCAGGCGCGAGAAGTTGCAACCGGGCTCCCCTCATGGCATAACCCGGGTGAGGCTAAACTTCGCATATCGGACTTATCCTTACTTAGCCTCCAGTCTACAGTGGTAACGTGGACACAGTTGACAGCAGCACACCTGAAAGGATACTCCCCTCTTCTCTCCCTGCGGTGATTCAGAGCGAGGGGAGGAACGCACCGGTAAAGGCGTTCGACGGGCGGTTGTGGCTGGGCACCACAGCAGGTAAGGACTAAGTTCAGCCGAGTCAGCACCAGCTTAAACACATGAGAGAGTTGGCATTAGTCGACACAGACCGGGCTCCCCTCATGGGCATAATCCGGGTGAGGCTAAACTTCACATATCGGACTTATCCTTACTTAGCCTCCAGTCTACAGTGGTAACGTGGACACAGTCGACAGCAGCACACCTGAAAGGATACTCCCCTCTTCTCTCCCTGCGGTGATTCAGAGCGAAGGGAGGAACGTACCAGTAAAGGCGTTCGACAGGGCGGGTTGTGCCAAGCCAGATAATGCCAAGAGAGCTACTATGACCTCTCGGTCTCGAGGGTTTTTGCTTGGGCAGTTTAAAGAAATGTACTGGACGCGCCCCATGGCAAATTTGGCCTCGGCTCTTACGTGTTATTGTGGTGGTTTCGCATCCACCCTTGGTTGTTGCCGTGATGCTAATTGCTTGCATTTAGCTTCTTTCCTTTACGGATTTTTTGGCATTAGGATAACTGTGCGCACCTTCTGGTGAACTAGACCCCACTTCGGACGTGGGTAGACATTTACCTCCCATAGGGGAAGATGTGTCTGGGGGCTTTAGTGTGCCTGCCTTACGGTGTGCATAGAGTTGCCATTCTATTTGAAAGGGACTGGTATGGCAGACAATCTGATGACTGCCACTCTAGTTTTTCGCATAGGAATGAATAGGCAGGTAGGAGCCCCTCACTTTGTCAGGCCCTCAGCCTGGTTCTGTCTAAATAGCTGCTACTAGACAGAACACTTCCATCCCGTCCTGCCATAGGAATCGCCTGTCCCTCACTGAGGTGAAACAGTTTTGGATGGCTGTTTCAGAGGGATGATGGAATTTCCTTGAACAGGTACAGGACCTCTTTCCCTTACTGAGGTGAAAACAGCCTTTGGGTGGCTGTTTCAGAGGGATGAAAGGAATCACCTGGAAAAAGTGCAACAGCTTCCATCCCCCACTGAGGTGAAGCAACTTTGGGTTGCTTGAGAGGGATGAGCAAAAAACATGTCCTGTAGGTGGAAGGGCATCCCCTCTGGTCTCTCCCAGGGGTTTACACCTACACACATATTTGCTATTCATGGCAGCCTTGTGCGCTGTGGAGACGGGAGTCTGGACGTTGAGCGATGCTGTGAATGAGTAGGCCCTGCGCGCTAGCAACATGCCTCTTTGATCCTCTATTCAGCAAGAATCGGCTGGTAGGAGCCCCTTACTTTGTCAGGCTGGTTCTGTCTAAATAGCTGCTGCTAGACAGAACACTTCCCTCCTGTCCTGCCATAGGAATTGCCTGTCCCTCACTGTGGTGAAACGCTTTGGGTGGCTGTTTCAAAGGGATGATGGAACTTCCTTGAACAAGGCAGGACCTTTTTCAAGTGCCAAAAATTTTGGTCACCCCCCAGGCTAGTGCCACCAACCTAACGGGGGTTCGTATAAGGCCCAACACGGTTGTCCCTCAAGGAAAACAAAGAAAAAAAGAGGGCCCAAAACACCAAGGTCCTGGACCCGCTTGCTCTGTCAGGAAAGGGGCGGCCCTCAACGAAGAGGTTTCCCAAAAAAGCGACCAGACTTTTTTCCTGCTCCCTAGACACCTAGTCTGGGAAAGAATAAAGTAAAAAAGGCCCCCCCCACCCCCAAAAGGGGAAAGGAACCCCCCCCGCCGACACCGGATATCCCCAAAAAAAAGGGGTTTTCTGACAATGAAAAAAAAGCAGAAGAACCCAGGAATAAAGGCAAAGGCACTACAAAACCCTCCCCGAGAATATCCCCCTCTTGATGAGGAACCCTATGACTTCCTGTTGATTGCTGTAGCACAGCAGTAGAAACGCCCTGGGGGGGTCGGTGAAGAACCAAAAAGGGCAGTCGGGTCCCATGAGGCTATACCAATTTTTCAGTCCTAAAGGGGGGGAGGGGGACGAGAGGGCGAGCGAGACAGACCCCCCCCCCACCCCAAACCCAGGCCATCCCCCTCACAGACAGAGCCTGATCTTTGCAGCAACGCCAAGCACTAACCTTGCCCACAAAGCCAGCAAAAAAAAACACAGGGAAAAAAAGCCTGAGAGAAAACCCAAACAAAAAAATCGAGTACATCGGGGGACCCAGGATAGTCGAAAACAGATAAAAACCTAAAGAAACAAAGACTTTGAAATGGGTTGTCAACTCGATACCATCTTTCTGAATACAGCAATATTGATGTAACACTTTACACAAAATTTAAGCTACTACGGGAACATCAATGGTTTCCCCAAAAGAAATGCCACCCCTCCATGCAATAGGGGCGCTCAAGGAGCTTGCATTGTATCTCCAGGAGACATTAAGGGGGACCTTTTGGTTTCTCAGGGTATCATGTCTTCATGCTGCCACACATTGATGGCAAGAGAGGCTTGATCCCCCTTGTCAGAGCAAAAACCCCTGCCCAAAATACCATCACGCACTGTGGAGACGATGTTGAATCTCTTGCCTCGAGATTCCGGCTGGGGGGCCCCTTAAAACTGTACAATTTTGTACACTGGCCAAAACTGTAGGAACTTGAATCACCAGGTCTTTTTTTCCGCACACTACGGTGATCTAGGAGAGACTTCATGCACACCACCCCATCCGGCTCCCTGCGGGGATGGATGCAGCTCTTCACTACCCAAACTGCTTAGCTTCCCTGGGATCGCTCTTTCAATACCCAAGACCCAGTTTTTCAATGAGGGGCCCTAGACCTCACCCTGGCCCTGCGATTTGGTGGAGAGGATTGTGGTATTTATGAGACCATCAAAGTGTCATAACTACTCTCAGATAGGGGCACAACCGAATCCAAAATCGGATCCAAGACGGAAAAAGACAAGCCAATGCGGTGTTTCAGAACAACTGGGCCCCACTGCCCCTGAGATGCAATGAACCCCCAAAGTAAAAATGTGGAAGTGCTTGAAGCCAGATTTGTAAATGCCATTTATAAAGCAGCCTCACTGACCAACCAAAAACTCGGTTTGGGTCCGGAGTCCAAAGCGCCTGGTATTTAAAACGACGAGATTAGGGAGGTCAAACACAGAGTCAACATGTTCCAAAAAAAAAATTTCCGAAGGCAAAAAACCCCTTACAACCAGGGTTTCAAGGAAACTGCCAACAGACCGGCGGAAAAAGTGGCGGAAAATGGTGTGAGTCCTTCGCCCACCCAACACCCTCTGACTATGGTAAGGGGCCAGGCGGCTAAACCCACCAGCCCAAAGGTGCACGACCAGACTCCGTTAAAAGCAAACAGATGGCGTAAAATTTCCTACGAGAACAAATAGCAACGCCTGCCACCAAACTGGGGCAAGACAAAACGCCTACAACCAACAGACTGTCAATCGAGAAAGGGCAGCCGAACTGAAAACTCAACATTATTTTTCTCTGGGGAACTAAGAAATGCCTATAAAATTTTCTAAACGCCCCGGGGTTCTGAGGGGATCTCATCCCCATCATTTTCCCCCCAAAGGGCTAGCAGGTGGGGGCTCATTCCTGCAACTCATCAAAATCCGGGGAAATAGCCCCTCCCCCCTGATTTTAGGGAGAGCTACCTTATTCCCACCCCAAAAACCAAAAAAACCCAGGGAAGACTGCCTCTCCTCAGCTGTCTGCCAAGTGGCCCAGGGATGGACTAACCCGCTCCAAAGGAAAATGGGGCCCCCAATGAACACCTCCACGGGTTCAAAGGGGCATGGCACGCGCACAGCATAGGCTGCTCTTGGCACAATAAGACGGCCATCTGTGGTAGTTTCCCTTTACCGGAGAAGGGTTTTAATTACAAGTCCTTGCCATTCAGGGAAACCTATCCGAAGGGGTCACAGAACCTTGGGTTGGTGGGTACTTAGGGCAGGACAGCCAAAATCAAATTTTCCAAATCCCTTTACACACAGCCACTAGAAAATGGAATGCCACAGGGGGGGGTTCTCATCCCAAACCCTTTTTTAACACATTTGTCCTGTATCCCAAAAAAACCTCCCAGTGGGTTTTCAAGACATCCCTATGCACGATCTCACAAACATCCCACTGGGGCCCCTGCCTAAGTAAAGCCCAGCACTGTTTGGGCCTTTTATCTAAGGGGTGTTTTAGGGCAGGACTAAAACTAAAAATAAACCCCCAGTGGGTGCAAGATTTCTCCATGCGACGATCTTTCAATCATCTCCACTGGGGCCACTGCCTAAGTAAACCCCGCACTGTTTTTGGGCCTTGTTCTAAGGAGTGTTTTTAGGGCAGGGCTAAAAATCTCGTACCAATCAATAATCCCGGGGAATGGTTGGAATGGGGGAAAATAACCAGACCCCCTTCCCTTCCCGAAGGGGTCCCGTACCTGGTTGACCGAACCAAACAAGACTGTCATAGACAAATTTGTGGGAGTCATAGGGGCCAACCAAAGAAAATCATTTTTTTTGTGATGCCGTTTGGGCCCCTTATGGAATCCTCACCCCTTTTTTTGGGACAAAGAGAAAAAAAAAAACATAAGGGAAACCTTTTCCCCTGACTCCAAAACACTAATGCAGCACAATTCCTTCAAATGCATCCGCTCCCCGGAAAACAAGCCTAAGACAAAAAATAGTCAAAGCCCAAACAAGACAAGGCTCTTTGCAAAAAACTCCTGGCTGCTCATACCCCCAGGGTCTAAACCCTCGTTCAAAGAACAGCTTCTTGCTAAGGGGATGCTCCCCCCCCCTAACTTTGTCAAACCCCGCTGTGGGGACAAAAAATCGATGAGTTTTTCCTCATGGGCTAACAAAGAATAAGAGTCAATACCCCCCACCTTTTAAGGCAAAGCCCAGAGGGCCATTTCAGCCATCATCCTCCGGGGATAGAACATACTTTAGGATGGATCAGTCATCCCCTTTAATACACTGCGGGGCGGCTTTTTTACAAGGATGCCCAAAAAACCTTGAGGGGGAAAAAACAAAGCCTCCTCGCTAAAAGGGAAGGCATTGAATCATGGCAGCCAAAGGGCCCTGCATCCCTGAAGGGAAGGGCACATTTTCATCATACAGATCCCGGGCAGCCATCGACTGTCTTCAAGTGCTCCCCCAAAGACAAATCTACCTTTTGACTATATTCCCCCATGGCACAGGGATTCTTTTTCCAGGGGTATAATACATTTTGGGTCCCCAGCCCCTTGGGATCAAAGGAATGAGCTTGTGACAGAAAACCCCCCCGACATCGGCAGGGGGGGGCCCCCAAAAACCTATGTCATAAAACAGCGAAAATTACTAAAAAGTTACTGCGGCCGCCAACCCT
Source organism: Penaeus monodon (assembly GCF_015228065.2). Taxonomy (NCBI): domain Eukaryota; kingdom Metazoa; phylum Arthropoda; class Malacostraca; order Decapoda; family Penaeidae; genus Penaeus; species Penaeus monodon. Next base: position 34,318,699 of record NC_051388.1, on the reverse strand, counting down.
TTTCCCCCTGCAGTTCCCAAAAGGGGGAATGAATCCTCCCCCTCGGGCCAGCTGGTGCTCAGACACAAACTATGAACACTGCACTCTCTGAAATAATCAACCAAATCATTCTTTACAAAAGCCCCTAGATTTCCACTGGGCATGGCAAAAAAGAGACAAAGAATGTGAAGTTGAAGTGTTGCATGCATTCGGCGACCAAAGCCCATCGTACATTCTTTGAGAATTGGAGACACACAATTTTTGAGACAGGGTCAGCCGAAAAAGCGTCATGCTGTAAAATAAGTGGTATGCATAATCTTCCCTATAGGGCCCGGGAGAAGCTAGAACTTCACAAATCTCTATCGTTTTACATCGTGGTAACGTGTCAGCCTCTCATCCAAAGGGGTCGGCGGCGGTTCGCGTCCCGCCCAGGCCCCCGGGTTTGCAATTCAGCCGTGAGCGAGTCGGGGGAATTTTCAACACAGGCCAGACTCCCCTCATGGGAATAGCCCGGGCGAGGTTAAACTTCGCATTTCGATTATCCTGTGTGATTTTATGTCGCAGAAATTATGTGTGCTCACAATTCTAAAAAAATAATGTACCAACGTGGCCTTCGGCTCGCCACAATGCATGCAATACCTGTCTGCATAGTCAATTTTCTCTGTGATCTGCCATACGTAATGGTAACCTAGTCTGATTCTGTGAAAAATGACTTCGGTAGCTCCATTGATTGCTTCAGAGAGTGCCAGTGGCATCTGAGTACCATCTGGCCGGGGGGAGGATCTCGTTTTCTCTCTGTGAAGTTGCAGGAGGAAGGCACGAGTTGTGGTATTACACTTCTGCCTTAAGATTTTTCGGCTCAGATTTATGATCATGGGTTTTGGGGGCAAAACCCCTGCCAAATGTCAACTAGTCTGTCAGCAAGCTCATTCCCCTTTTGATGCCTATGTGGCTAGGGACCTACTTTATGATTATTCTTCTACTCGAGCAAGATTCTCTGTGCTCTGGTAAGGAAAATGGTCAGGAGGTAGATGTTGTCTTTGAGTGAGCTTTGCTGTAGACATCAGTGGCTGCCCTAGAGTCGTATGTAGGGACCATGTGTGCTTCCCTCAGGGAAGCATGGGCTAGGGCTCCCATCTTCACAACTGCCTCTGCCTTTAGCAAGGAGGCATTGTCTGTTACGTCATACATGCAGTATGGTTTAAGGGATCGACTGATCCGTCCATGAAGTAGATTCTACTACCCAGAGGAGTGTAGCTGCCCTCTCTTTTTTTCTGCCTTTAGACTGGGAATGAGGTATTGATTCTTTCCCCTCATAACAGAACTCGTTAAAGGTTTATGCCGAAGAGGGGCTTCAATAAAGTTGAGGTGGGGGGGTCCATGCCCTTGGCAAGTAGTTGTTCTTTGAGCTGATAGCGTAAAACAACATCCTGGTTATGTGAAACAGCCAGGGGTTGTTTGCAACAGCTTCTTATCTTGGTCTAGGGGTCTCAGTTTTGTGTTCCTGGGAGCTTCGATGGTCTTTGAAGGAACTGAACTGCCATTAGATCAATATATAAGTCCAGGGGAGAAGGTCACCCAATGATCCTGGGAGCTTCATTTGAACTGTCTCCAACGACAGTCCCTTTCTTTGGTTCGGTCAACCAATTACACAGCCTCTTTTTTAAAAACCCCAATGTATTGGAAGACCTGGACCCATTCTTATTCAATTCCCTGGATTTTCAGACTTTTTGCCTTGAACATTTTGTCTCAGAGAATGGATTTTTGGCTGCAGAGATCTTTAGTCCTGTCCTACAGCACTCCTTAGATACAAGGTCCAAAAAGTGCTGGGCTTACTTAGGCAGTGTGCTCCAGTGGAGATGATTGTGAGATAGTCTGCATAGGAGATGAGCTTGCACCCCACTGGAGGTGTATGTTGAGGATTGAGACACTAGGTTTTTGAAAAGGGCTAGACTGAGGATGCCCCCCTGTGGTATTCCATTTTCTAGTGGCATGTGCTGTGAAGGTGACCTTGTAATCTGACTGTGGCTGTTCTGTTCCTGAAATAGTCACCTATCCAAGCCAAGAGCTTTCCTCTGATTCCTTCTGGATCAGGTCTCCTGAATAGCTAATTCAGAAGCCTTCACCAGGTCAAGGAATACTACCACAGAAGTGACAGTGCTGTTGTGCTTAAGAGTGTGATCATGCCCCTTGTGAACCCTGGAGGTGTTCATGTGGGCATCCCATTTTCCATTGGAGTCGGTTTAGTACCATTCTCTTTGGCCATCTTGCCCAGAGAGAGATGGGTCGGAAGTTTCTCAGGACTTGTTGATGAGTTGCAGGAGTGCAAGCTCACTTGCCAGTCCCATCAGAACCCAGAGCTGTGCAAGAAAGGTTTTTGTAGTTTTTCCTAGTTCCCTCAGAGAGAAGATAACATCTGAGTTTATCGGGTTCGGCTGCCCTTTCTCTGATATGAGCAAGTCTGCCGGGTTGTAGGCATTCTTGGTTTGCCCTCAGTTCAGTTGGCAGACTTTTGCTGCTTGTTTCTGCAGAGAACACCTGCACCAGTCTGTTTGCTTCTGATTAAGGGTCGTGGGGTGTGCACCTTGGAGCTGAGTGGCTAATAGCTTGCCTGACCCGTTGCCACAGCTCTGTAAGGGTGGTTTGGTGGTCAAAGGATTCACACCATTCTAGCCACTTTTCCTGCCTGACTATTATGGCAGTTTCCTTGGCATCCCTGGCTGCTAGGTTGTCAGGGGTTATTTGTTTTCGGAAATGTTTTCTACACATGTCCACTCTGTGGCTGACTTCCTTAATCTCATAATTAAAGTACCAGGCGCCTTTATAACTCCTGGACCAAGCCGAGTTTCAGGTATAGTCTGTGGGGCTGCTTGATTTTGGCACTAATAAGTCTGGCTTCAAGTACTTCCATATTTTCACTTGGTGGGGGTTCATTTTCTAAGGCAGTGGGCCCAAAGCCATTCTGAAAAGCTGCCAGTTGGCCTTGTCTGTTTTTTCACCTTTGCTTGTGGCATTTGGGCTGGGCCAGTATCGAAAAGGATAGTAACAGTGCCATAATGGTCACTTGTGACAGTGTCATCGACATACCATCTAATTCTCTCCCCCAGAGCCTCTGTGGTCAAGGTCTAGGCCCCCTAACGGAAGCGGACCAGAGGGCTAAACCCCTACTGGAGGGGTCACCAGTGAGGGATGAGACAAAATGGCTTCCTGGTGCACCAAGGCCTATGAGAGGGGATGATGTACCCACCCCTGGTTCATTCCATCTTGGACCAGGAGAACTCTCCCCCCGTGTGTTTGCCGTGCGTGGCATCCCGTATTACCAGGAGACAGAAGTCCTGGAGTTGAGCGATGCTGCACGCTGCGCCCTGCAGCTAGCAAACCACCTCTTTGGTCCTTTATTCTGGTTAGACGGTCTTGATCAAGGCCCGTCACGTTAATCGGGCAAATATGTGGTTAG
>NC_051388.1:34296204-34315163 GCF_015228065.2 Penaeus monodon | reverse complement strand
TTGAGGGCGATGCGGGCACACTGCGCCCGCAGCTAGAAACACACCTTTGGCCCTCAAATCTGGTTAAGGGTTGCTGATCAAGGCCGGTAAAGTCAACGTGGTAAAAAGGCTAGGTAAAACGGCATGTTAAGTCGTAGTGCATAGCCGGGGCTGCCATCAGTACTGAAAATAGGGCTGTTTTTTATTCCCATCCCCCTGTGGCTTTTGGGAGTTTTGGGGCCTAAAATTAGTACATTTTGCCGGGGGGGGGGGGGGGGGGATGGGAAATAAAATCAATTTTAAGAGTTCTACAATTTTAAAAAGAAACTAATCTCTCCCTGACGATCTACGCAATCCCTGGCCATTCCCTCTGGAACATCACATATTGTCAATGTCACAACTGCAAGATTACTCTGGTCCTTCGCCGTGAGTCTGTGAGGCGGGATTAGGTCCTTCCTGATTGGCTCGTACGTCTCGAGGGGAACGAGGGTATGGGATCTTTACATGGCGCGGGAAAATAAAAGCGCACCAGCCAAAATTCAGCAGTTCTCCCATGACTTTGACTTGTGGCTCCCTTCCGCCATGTGACTTCGCCTGCTCCTTGGATCCTCTTCTCCCCCACGTCTGATTGTAAATTTGCTTATGTATATGTGTATGTAATTTAGTGCCTTTAACATAAACCTTTCTGTTGTTCCTCTGTTTTTCCGTTGACCTTGACCGTTCTGATTCTTTCGTCTTTTTTTATAAGTCGAACCCTGACAGTCACTATGGAACTTTTCCAGTTTCCAAAGGGCAAGAATGGGAATCGCAAGGGTCCCTGGGCTCCCAAACCAGGTAATAAGTAGAAAAGTCCTCAATCCATTAAGGAAATCTTACCTAGTAAACAGAAAGAAATTCTATAGTAAGTACTAGATGAAATCCATTGATGGTGTATCAGTTAATGGATCTTGATATTTTTGATTAGCTGAGGTATGTCACAGATTCTCGTATCACCCCCAATGATATGGTAGCTGATATTTGAGGTTTCTCATCAGACAAAAATTCCGTCTCCCGATTGCAGCATTCCGGGCTCAAGTTTCATGTTCTCCTCACAAAATACTCATCAGGTAAGGGAATGTTTTTCCAAAAACCTGATGAGTTATTCTGAGAAGAAAGTTTTAAAAGGGAACTAAAATTTTAAGTAGTGGCATAAACATTTTAAGAAAATTGATGGCTTCGAACCAGTTGACCCCAAGCTTTTCCTACTTTTGAAAAAATGGGTCCTTCCAGAATCAGTTAAGTTGGCATGGTACCATCAAGGTAAAGCCATATGTGCCCCAACCTATGCTTCATTGCCAGGTAGGGCAGGGAAAGCCAACTTTCCTTTAAGGAAATGACACAAGATGTGTGTAAAGTGTGTACAACAGGTGTCAAGGAGATGACGACGTCGGGGTTTTCCAAAAAATGCTGTTACCACGCAAAGAGCTCATGAAGCTTCTTCAAGCAATTAAAGATACAAAAGAAGTATTGGTAAGGAGCAAAGAGAAGCAGTTTTCCAGAGGCAAAGCGACGTGCCCATGGCTGTTTGGGGCAGCCAGGAAGTCCTTTGCTTTGGTTTAGCCCATCCTCCTTCTCACCTGCCCTAAACTTTTTACACCACACTACCTCAATGCTGAAATGCCTCTGGTGAGTTGTTCTACCCGAAACAGAGAGGAGTGAGAGGTCTATTGAGGAGACTCTCCTAAAGTAAGGTCTTTGGAGCCATCAGTAAAGGGGCTCCTAGGCTCGACGGTGACAGCTCCAGCTGCCACCACTCGAAAAGGGGCCTCAAGGCAGAATGTCCCTGAGCAAAGGCTCAGGACGCCCTTTTACCAGGCAAAGATTAACTGAGCCTGTCCCAAAGGAAGCCTGCCAAACACCTATGAAGAGATAGTTTTGAAGAACTGGACGCCTAATCCAATGGGACGTCAGGGAATTCATTCAAAATGGGAAGAACTGCAACATCTGGTAGTTCATGTAACCAGTTTGTGTATACCTACAACAAATTATGACAGGAAAAATTGTCCAACTTCCCAAGAAGATTTTAAGTTCAAGGTCATTATGGGACCTTTGAAATGGATCTCATGGAGGAGTAGTAGTGAGGTATGTCAGGATATTACTTCCAGGCCAAACCACCTGCAAACGACACAAGGGGGGTGGAGAATAGGCTTGACAGACCTTACACTGTTGCATTCATCTACCTTCCTCCACATAATCTCAAAATAAATGATTTGGAAGATCCCACTTGGACAGTTGCCACATAATTTCTCTCTTGGGAGATTTTAGTGGTTGGCATCACCTCTGGGGAGACAATTTTTGCAACCCCCCCCAGGAAGGGCCTTGGATTTCCCTTTTTCTCAAGAGTAGATACAGTTTTACTGAACAGTGACATTTCCAAATTCAAACTGGGACATTCTCCAATATGACCTTCAATTGGGTTTACCCGATTCACAGTTGTATTTCACTTGGCAGGGCATGGAAGGATTACATGGAAGTGACCACTTTCCAATACTTTTGGAGAGGTGAATGGTATTCCAGCCAATGGAGTGCAGAGGTGGCGACTTGAACATGCGGACTGGAATCTTTTTAGATCAACTGCAGTATTGCAAGGATCTGTGAATGAGTTTTTAACAGGTGGTCGAGAATGCTGTTAAAGGCAGTTGAAACGATTACTCCAGTGATTTACCCTTGATCCATTACAAAAAGAACTTGAGCCAAGGCAGGTGAGTACAAAGGAGCCTAGATGAGTCGTGGAGACAGTTTATCCCCCTCAATTAACTCTGGGACATCCTTTGTATGGGACAAGGCACCCTAAGATCGCTGGAAAGAGCACATGCATTCACCATCGCTCTGAAGATAGATGGCATAATTCTCACAGAAAAAAGATGTTTCAAAAGACCTAGTAAATCCCTGGCCAAAACTCCCCTGGAACATCTTACACTACCAATTCTCCACTCTTGGATTGAACAGGAAGACACCCAAATGTCCATTCTTCAATAGGAGGCAGCAGGAACTTCCAAAAACTTGCCATTTTTACGGAGATGGACTCCCCCAGGAAGTGACGATATTCCATACCAAATGATATCTAAACTTACCTGAGAGCCCCCAAAAAATACCTGTTGGACCTATTCAATAGGTTTCTATAGGGAGAGCACATTTGCCATCTACATGGAAAGAGGCTATAATCATTACTGTCCCTAAACCGGCAAGGATGCTCCACACCGGGGAATTACAGGCCAATTTTTCTCACCAGCTGCATCTGCAAGTGATGGAGAAAATGGTAAACTTCAGACGACATGACTGTAAAAAAGGGAAAATGTACTGTCCCATATCAATATGGGTTTAGAAAATTGATGCACTTATGAGGATGGAAACTGCATACAGAATCCTTTAGAAGTGTCGTCACATTTTAGCAGTCTTCATTGACCTTGAAAAGGCTTACGAATCTACTTGGAAGCATGGCATACTCATGAAGTGTATAACATTGGTTTAAAAGGAGCATCACCTCCCTTCATACAAAGCTTCCTTCCTGACAGGAAGTTTAAAGTTTGGGTGGGAAAAACAGTTCCTCTAACCTGGGCCCACAAGGGAGTGTGACCGTTTACCATTGCTATAAAGGGCATTGTAAAGGTTTTTCCCAAGTGCGTCTCGTGTAATCTGTATGTCAATGATTTTATATTGTACTGCTGAGGAGGCGTTACGGGATGTGCAAGGACACATGCAACTGCAATAAATAAGTTGTGCAGGGCCCAATATATCATGGGTCTAAATTTTCTCCATGCAAGACTAGGGCTATGAATTTCCACAAACGAAAAAAGTTCCACCTTCCCTCTTTTTTACAAGCAAACCCACTGCAATTTGTCCAGGAGGTGAGGTACTTGGGTCTAATTTTCAACTCTTGAGGTGCAGACTGCACAACACTTCTGCAGCTCCCACTGTTCTCCGGATGTTGGACTTGGTTCATAATGAAGCTCTCAGAATCTGTACAAGGCTTTAGTTCTTCCCCAAAGGAGTCCTGTATGCGAGAGTTGAGAACCACCTCTTTCATTACACATGACTACATGAATCTGATTTACTACACAGACTACAAAGGATTCTGGGATATCCTACATCCAGATCTTAATTTGAATCTCACTAAGGATCTGGCTGTTGGAATTCCCCAATTCCCCCTTGTACTAATCAAGTTGAGCTGGTTTTGGTCGGCATTGGGAAATGGGAGAGATCTGAAGCAAAGTCAGAGAAAGATTTCTTCAACATACTTCCAAGTACCAAGGATCAGATTCAATATATACAGATGGTTCGAATCTGAAAATGGTGTGGGCTTTGCAGAAGTGAACAGAAGGAAGACTGCATTTGGCAGTCTTTCTCTAGCAGCCTCGATCTTCACTGTAGATTTACATGCCATCCTTGCAGCAGTAAAGATACTAGAGATTACAAACCATTCTATCATGATATATTGTGACTCCCGTAGTGCCTTGAAACAATCAAGAGCTGAACTCTCACATCCAGTAGTGGGGGAGGTTCAAGTTTGGCTTGCACTGATGTCAACACATAAAAAGATAACACATGTTGGGTGCCAGCACATTTTGGGTTTCTTTGGGAAATGAGTTACCTGTTTGGGAAAAGCCAAGGCAGCTCCCGCTCACCCTGTGATGATCATTTTCCTCTCCCACACCACCGACTTTGGGAACAATGGAGGCATGCCTCCAGAAACAAACTATGAGAGATTAGAGATGACCTTGGCAGTGGGGCTAGCATCCTTTCCCCAACCGAAAAGTAGAAGTTGTGTTAACAAGACTAAACTTATGAGCCAATGATGGCTAAAAGTGAAGAGCATTAATGGTTCCCTAGTAGTGGAAAGATGTGCAACATTCTTTGACCAAAAACTATGTACTTGTCTCCCCCAATGCACTGAAAAATGTATTGGGGGGGATTGTGACATTGAAGGTATATTAGTTTCCTTACAGAGGCTAAACAAAATTTAAAATTTTTATTGAAAATATTAATGTTTTCTCAATATTTTATATGTGATAATATTTTTGCTTTGATTTTTTATATAAATGTATTGTTATTAAGATATTTATTGATATTTTAAAAAAGTTTTAAATATCTTAAAATTTTAGCTATCAAGGTATTCACTGCTAATGACCTTTGCTGTGGCAGATGATTTTAATAATCAATCAATTGTTCAAGAAGTCGGGGACAGACATTTTACCGTGAGTCTTTAGAGCTGATTCACGTTTTGAACCTGAAACAATCAGGTATGCTATACTTTCGCTTTTGATTAGACTTTTGAATAGGATAAAAAAATCCCTGACTTGAAAGTCCTGAGGGCCCACGATATCTTATTTACAGGGTGAGCAGACCCAAAACTACAATTTACACAAGAACACCTTTTACCTCGTTCATGAATAGCTTCTTACAAGTCTGATAAATTTATTGTGTTTCCCTGCACAAGAAAACATCCGAATCTTCCTCTTCAGGCAGCTCTAGAAGGAAGAGCTCTTGATCATCACAAGACTCGTCCTATTCTTCTAGAGAACGATCTTCCTGTGATACTCATTTAAAAATCTCACTCACCTACCCTTATACCCACAAGTGGCTGAGATCATGAGGGTGAAGAAGCTATACAGCAAGGAGATACTCTGACAGCAATAATCAGAGTAGTATAATATGAGGATATTATTCAAAAAATCAGGCCAAAAAAGAGCTTATTCTGATGCAGAACACAAACAATTGTACTGAGCATGAAGAAATTTAGTAAAGCCTCAATTACTATGATTAGCCCTTTTTATCTCCTCTCCTTTGGACAGAACAGGGAAACATCAGTTTTGGGTTTAATGACCTACCTCTTCTGCTTACCACCCGAAACTATGCAGGAGGTTGGTATTTAGTCCCTGACAACTGGAAACTAGACACGGATCAGCTTTGTGATTCATTGTTTAGATTTCATTGTAAAGGATGGGAAGTTAATACCATCACTGATGCCCAATATTTCAATTCAAATATTTTTGATAGCTGGAGAATGTTTTACGGAGAACTTCCCCAAACTTCAAAACGATTCATTCTTTCCCCTGTAAGTACATGGGGGACTCTTTAGCTTCTCTTGCCACCTTAGATTCTCCTGATCATGGACCTTCGGGATAAGTCACAGGTTAGGGACAACGATCTCGATAATCCCTGTTCTTCAGGGATGTTGTAAAGGGCTTACAAGATTCTGGGCTTTGAGGGATTCGGTTCCCCATTCTTTCCCATATACTCTTTTCATTACCAGTATAGGGAAAGGTGAATCTCGTTTAGCATCCTTGGGTAAATTTATTAGCAAGCCAAAGTTGAAACAGATTTGTCTATCATCAGTTTTCTTCTTCTTCAGGTTCTTTTCTGCAGGAAAATGTAATGGCATGACACACAGCCAAATCCACCCTTTTGGCTCTCTTAATTCTTAGAATTAGAGATTCAGCATTCCTGTCTATGAATCTAGATGTGGAACCCTTCTCCACCTTTGTTCGTATTGCTGAGATCTTGAAAGGACTTGCTTTATCACTGATTTCCTCAGTATGTTCTTCTATAGAGAATGCTATTGCTTCTCGCATTTTCTTAGTAAAACCTCAATTACTATGATTAGCCCCTTTTATCTCTCCTTTTGGACCTGAATCTGAGATGACTGCTCCAATTGCTTCTGTTCCTCACCCTATTCAGGTTTCTCTTCTCCCTTTTTTCACCCTCAGATATTCCCACAGAAGGGTAGTACCTATCGTTCGTTCTCAATTAAAGGCTGTAGACCCACTGTTTCTTGAAAGGGACATTTTTCTTCTTTCCTTATACTTCTCAGGCAAGGAGGTAATCTTCACAAGAGACTCCCATTATGGCTTCTGCTTCCACCTCATCAGGGACGGCTCACTCTTCTGGTTCTCGTTTCTTTCACTGCCACTCCCATCTAAGAGGCACCATTTCCCCTCACTCTATACCATCACTGGGCGATTTCTGGGTTGACAAGAGTTCCGGCCTCAAGATTGGATAAGGTCATTTGTCAGGAAGGGGCTGTTCTGGGAGTAGAAGTTCCACTGTACTCCTCCTAGCTTTAACATGTCAATTAAAGGTGAATCATTCAATTATGAGTCAAGTTCCAGAACTTCTAGACTAAAGAAGGGTATCATAGGGAAACTTTGGGACCAGTCTACCTGAACAGATTGTTCGAGGTTCCCAAAAAGGAATCCTCAAAAGTGAGACTAGCACTAAAATTGATTACAACATTTTCAGATGATGTCCCTATGACAAGTTCTTATGGTTCTACAAAAGACCATGTTTTAGCCTCCCAGATCTGCAAGATGCATACTGGCATGTGCCAATAAACATCTGATTCAGAACTATCTGGCCTTTGTATTTGCAGATTCCCTGTACAGGTTCAAGGTACTACCATTTGACCTAGATAGAGCACCAAGAGTCTTTACAAAGATGATGGGGGTACATGTTCAGACTCTTCAGTGGCTAGCCATGAGTTGAAATACAGACCCAGAGTCAGAGATGAATAGATTAAAGATAAAAAGATTAAGCTCCTTCAGTTATGTGGCAGAGGTTCTTCCTTGGGCAGATTATGGCAGCACTGGCTAGTCGTGGAAGGAAACCTTATTTTCTCACAAAAAGCAAGAGACAAGGTAGTCCATTTTCCCTAATCCTTTGACGAAGACTCAGATGGTGGATAGGAAGAGGGTGATTAAGAGTGAAGGCACAATGGCATCTTCCAACCCCATTATTAAAAATCACAATAGATGCATTAGACTCAGGATGGAGGTACCAGTCTTCAAGAGGTCACCAAGGGAGTGGAATGAGGTCAAACCACATCTTCCTGGCCCCTCTTCTTTCGCACGTTTCCCCAGTTACATGGAATGTCAGGGCGCATGGCCGACGGGTGCTTTGGGGGGGGGTAGTGGGGTGGGGACTTGTTTATTATTGGAACATGCGAGATTTTCAATTTTTGCTTTCAAAATTACTCCTTGGTTGCCCAGCCGTTGCAGCAATATTTTTTTTCTAATGTGTCCTTACGGGTTGCACGTCTGAGGAATTTGAGATGGCATGCTCAGATCAGTCCTAGAAGCTCGCGTCCCTGTCCGATTTTTCTGAGGACCTCCTCATCGGACACTCAGTCGGTGTGAGGGGTACACAACATCCTGCAATAGAACCACATTTCTTCAGCCTCAATTTCCAGGACTCGCAACCATATAGGAGAGTCGACCATACAAGAGTTTTTTTTTTTTTGTTTTTTTTTTGTATTGAGAGTTTGTGGTCTGTTAGGATGTTTGGAGATGACTGCTAGTCCAATTCTGCATCTGATTTCCCTCTTGCAACAAACATCTGAGTTGACCAAGATATTCACTGGCTTCCATTTACAGATGTGGCCATGAGAACTCTATCATCTCATATTGAAGATTGTTAATCTACAGCCATTGAAAATGATTCCTTCCCGACGATCTTCAAATTGAAGATGTCAGGTGACATCACACAACCATGCTGGACCCCTCGCTTGATGGGGAACTATTTGGTCATTCCATTGGATATGCGAACTGTTGCAATTTTTTCTTTGAAGACTGTTTAAATTAGGTCATCTTTATCATCTATCCGGTTTTTGCGAGGATTTTGCACAATTCTAAGTGCTGTACCTTATAAAAAAACTTTTGATAGTCAATGAAAACCAGGTAGATATTTTGTTAAAGTGTTAGATGGCTCTCTCAGCAAGCATTCTCATGACAAAATAGTATTTCTCATACCTTTATCCTTCATAAATCCAAACTGGGTCTCTTGTTACTTTGGGTATGAGTTGTCTTGAGATTGATTGTGCAATATTCTGAGCATTCAAATATTCCTGGGACCTTCGGTAGAGCAATGAATACCAATTTCATCATTTATTTAGGCAACTTGCTTGTTTCATAGATATCATTTAGGAAGTTCTAGGTAAAAATCAACACCTTTCTCTCCTAAGGCCCTGATCATTTCGATGTATGCACCATCAGGATCTGCAGCTTTTTCAGATTTCATTTGTTGTAGGAACCAGCGCATTTCTGACTTCAGAATTGGGGACCAGATGTGACAGCTTCTAGGACTAGATCTGTGGTACGTGTCAAAAAGTTCTTGAACATATTCTTCCCAACAAACACTGATATCATCGGTCTCACTGAGCATACATCCATCTGCTGCATTTATGCAACTTTATGAGGGAAAAGGATTGTTGACCAGTAATCTCTCATATTCTTTAAAATATCTCTTTGGGGTTTTTATTTGAGCTTCTTAACTCCGTCACACAACACACATATATATATTCTTTTTTTTGTATAGTCCTCAGGCCACTAGGGAAGTTGAGCAGAAGATGAAGAGATGGAGAAGAAAGATAGAGGGTTTAAGGTTAGTCGAAAGAAAATGGAGTATGTTGTTTTAAATGTGGAGTATGCAGGTGAGGAAGTCCGGCTGCTGGGCGAAAAAATTACAACGACGAACACCTTCAACTCCTTAGGCTCCCTTATATCATCAGATGGGGCACTGGGACCAAGAAATAAGACAGGGTACAGGATGCCTGGAGAAACTGTAAAAATGTGTCAGGAGTTTTAGGTTAGGAGAAAATTTGTATGAGAATGAGAAGTATAAGAAGGGAAAGTTATAAAGGATGGTGGTAAGACCAGCAATGATGTACAGGGCAGAAATGTGGCCGATTAAAAAGGATTAATGTTTGTGGAGCAATGAAAGTACTTAATATAGAAAGGAATAGGAAAAGAGGAAGGCCAAGGAGGTGGAAAGACTGCCTGCAAGCAGATTTTAGAGAGAAAGGAATAACAGGCCTGGAAGAAGAATAGGAAGAAGCAGTTTGGATTCAAACAATGACAGACAGTAACAGTAACAGTGTTAGTTCATAAAAACATCTCCAAAAATAAGTAAAAAAAAAAAAAAAAAAAAAATCAGGAAAGTAGCTGATCACAATAGATCTTGAGACATAGTTTCTCTCCTAAGAAGTCCATCACACTATCGAAAAAACAGTGTTCTATTATCAGCAACAGGGCAAATTATAGACAAATTTTGGTGACTATGACTTTTCGTGAATACCATTACAGGATTTCAAGACCCACGTGCTTACGCCTTACAGACTGGGCTTCTGCCTACCTTCAGTACAAATGTCGAGTACCTGTGTCCAGTTCCCGCCGACGCACTGGGAGATCTGGCCGGGCAAGCCAGAGAGCCAGACCTGGTCCTGTTGACACTCGTAGTAGCTGGCGTAGACGCCATTGGCATCACTGAAGTTTCTGTTAAATACGCTGTTAATCGGAGGTGTGGCGGGGGAAGCATTGCCATATCACGCCACTAGAATCTGTGGAAAAATCAAGAACAAATTTGCTTCTGAAAACTGTGTTAATTTCTTTGGTTTTCTAATTAGTAAAACACATTGTTGGCCAGAGGATAATACAATGAATAGAGCAAAATAATTTTACACGATATGAAATTAATTTTTAACTTTGATCAATGTATGTGCCAGACCAATGAATATATTTGTAATGTTCCATAGAAATTATAATTTAAAAATACTAGCCAATTTCCAGATGCTGAAATGGATTTTGAAATGGTACTTGCTCTTTTGTTGCTATAAAATGAAATGAGACTAACAAAATCATAACAGTAACTTTCAGAAAGATGGGAAAACCATGCACCTGCAGTGCAGACGTCATCGACTTCGGTCCACTGGCCGCCAATGCACTGGGCCACCACGACCCGCTGGTCATTAGGGAAGACCTCGGCCTCGGGCGTCGGGCACGTCAACGCCACCAGTCCGGGGGCGAGCTTGTGCTGTGTGGCTGTGCTACCGCTCAAGGGCGGGCACGAGGCCCGGACGTGCGCGCCTGTGGTGGAGGGGAGCGGGTGAAGGAAATTTAAAGAAGGTGACTTAAGATGCTTTCCCTGTCTCTCCAGATGGGCAAAAGTTAATTGTGTATCCCATGTCATAAACATATGCATATATACATGTATATATACAAATAAATGCATGTGTATGTGTATATCTATTTATCTATATATTTATATATTTATATGAATGATAAAAAACTTCTGTTTTGTCACTATGGTAGAAAAAAACATACAACTCAAAAACTAGATTTACTGAAATCCACCTGGATTCCATCTTCATATCTGAAGAGGAAAGGGAGAGGAGGGGGTATAAAAGAGAGAGGAGAGGCAAAGCAGTAACACGGAGCAGGTGAGGACAGATGAAAGGAAGCGAAGGCAGGTACCATGTCAGGGAAGGAGGCAAACAGGAACGACAGAAGATTTCTTTTAACACAGGGGTCCATGATGAATGGCAAAACACTCTTCTGTGTTGATACGGTAGAAAAACTAGACTCTTTGAAAATGAGACTACAGTTTCGAAATCCACCTGGATTCTATCTTAAGGTCTGAAGAGTAAAGGGAGAGGAAGGGGTATAAGAGAGAGAAGGTAACAGGGCAGGTGAGGACAGACGAAAGGAAGTGAAGGCAGGTCAAGTCAGCTCAGAGGATCAGGCCGACTACGCACAGGGTGACCGGCATAAGGGATTAATTGATTGATTATTTCAAATTATCTTCTGCATCAACAGCTAAGGTCATTAGCGGCGAATGCCTTGTTAGATGGAAATATTAAAATATTTAAAACTTTGTAAGTTATTTATTGATAGGCTTTTAAACAACAATAAATATTATATTAAAAATCAAAGCATAATAGTGTATATGGGGGAGACAAGTACATATGTCTTTGGTCTGAGAATGTTGCACATCTCTCCATTACATGTGCAACTGTAAATGGCTCTTGGCATCCCTCACAAAGTGCTTCACTTTTAGCCAGCTTATTTTTGTTCATACAACTTCTACTTTTCGGTTGGGATGGATGCTGGTCATCTCTAATCTCTCGCAGTTTGTTTTCTAGAGGTATGTCTCCATTGTTCCCTCCATTTATCATGAAGACAACTCGTGATGCTGGGTTCAAGTTGGTGTATGGGAAGGAAAAGGAGCATCATAGGGCTAAGCGGCAGCTACCTTGTTTCTTCCGATCGGCTCCACTCATTCCCAGTGATACCAACATGTGTGGCAACCCAACATAGTGTTGTCTATTTACGTGTCAACATCAGTGCAAGCCAATCTTGAACCTCCCTCACCAGTGGATGTGATGAGTTTAAGCTTTTGATTGCTTGCAAGGCACTACGAGAATCACAATATATTACAATAGAATGGTTTGTAAGATCTCTAGTCATCTTGGCTGCTGCAAGGATGGTATGTAACTCTGCAGTAAAGATTGAGGCTGCTAGAAAAAGACTGCTAAATGCAGTCTTCCTTCTGTTCACTGCTGGAAAGCCCACACCATTTTCAGATTTCGAAACATCTGTATATATTGCATCTGATCCTTGGTACTTAAAAGTATGTTAAAGAAATCTCTGACTTCTACTTTGGAACTCTCCCATTTCCCAATTCCGATCAAATCCAGCTCGACTTGATTGGCCCAAGGGGAGGAATTGGGGAATCCCAACAACCAGAACCTTAGTGAGATTTAAAATAATATCTTCCACAAGATTCCTCATTCTCCTACCATAGACAGGGGCGCATGGCCGCATCCACCCTTCGCTTCCAACCACGAGGTCCTCGGCCCATCTCTAATTCCTTGCAACAGGTCTCATCGAGCTGCCCAAGCCATGACCTCCTTGGACGTCCCACAGACCTTCTTCCACCCATATCATGCAAGTAACAGGTTCCATGCCAGTCCATATTTTGGGGTAACCGTTGGTTGGAACATGTGGTCCTGCCAACTGTACCCCGTGATCCGGACTTGTTACAAAAAACATCAAGACAAGACTCCAAGGCACTAGATAGCATCCAGGTTTCACTTCTATAGAGCAAAACTGGGAGTATCAAGGCCTTGAAGACACGTAGCTTGGTCCTTCTGCATGGGTACCGACATCTCCAAATGCTCTTGTTGATCGACATCATGGCTCCTGTTGCCAGACCAGTGCGTCTATTGGGGCTCCTTGGTCTGACAACCCAGAGATATGGACTACAATACCAGGGTATGTAAAAAACTCTCTATAATTTCAACATCCTTGCCGCAAGCATGGATTGACTGAATGGGTTCCCCTAACTGGCTCCCAAAGTCCTGAATCTTGCTCTTGGTCTATTAGACCTCTGGGCCTAAGGGCTTCGCCTCTTTGCTAAATGCTTTAAGAGCTGCCACCAGTGCCTCCAAGTACTCAGATACGATAGCAAACATCATCGGCAAATTCAAGGTCTGAGCCCTTGATACAGGTGTTGAAAAGTGTTGGTGCAAGGACACAGTTTGACAGACCCCCATCACACTTTACAGCACTTTCAGTACTGGTATAAAGGCTTGTTATTAGGCCAATAATCTGCATCGGAATTCCCCTGAGTCTCAGGACCCCCCCATAGCGATTGCCGATGGCACCGGAGTCAAATGCCTTCTTGAGGTTGATGTAGGCTGCGAGCAACACATATCAAGACTCACGATGGCGTTCTACAATTACTTGAAGCGCTATTATTCTGTCTATTGTGGACTTGCCAGGAGTAAATCCAAACTGCTCCGGTCTCTGATGCCTCAGTAGGTGATCATGGATCCTTTTATTTGGATACAGAAGGTTGCCAGTTTTTTCTACGCCCCAAAAATCCCTTTCCCTTTTCCGGGGGGGTTGCCCACCCCTAAAACGGGTCGGGGGGAATGGTCCCAACTCCAGATGGCAGTCAAGACTAAATGCAACCCCCGGGGCCATGGGTTTTCCCCCCACCCTTTAGAATTCAGCAGGGATATCACATATCCTGCAGTTTTCCCCCACTCTTCACTTGGAAACGCCATCCCCCTTTCGTTAGGTGGAGGTTCCCAGAGGGTGGGCCGGCACAGGCACTGCGAAATCGTTCATCCATGCTAACTGTTGGGGGTCTACCTGGTAAAAAATGCTCAAAATACTCCCCAATGTTCAAAAACCCCTAACATGATCGGGAATGATCCTCCATCCACTAATCGGATTTCATCTCTTGAGAAGGCTTAAGTTCAGCTTTCTCGGGCTTAGTACAAAAAAAACTTTCATCCCCCTCCGGGATTCCTGTAAAAATGTTCCTTGCCCCCTTCTCGCAGTGCCAAAGCCCTACCCCCAAGGAGAAATGAAAGACCAAAAATTTCATTCAGCCAGCCATCGTATGTTTCACTGGCCTCCAATTCTCCGGGATATGGATTTCTGCCTTGCCCTTGGGGACGCCAATGGATTCCTTCCCAAACTGGTCCGTCAGGTTGTCTTTTTTCTGTAAATGGTAAGCTGCCATGGTGAACCACGGGCACACTCCCCCCCCCCCCCGTCGTACATTTAAAACCCTTGGGTGACCAATGGGGGGACGAGGGTTTTAAAGTGACCCCAGGGTCCCCAAAACCAGCCTATGGTCGGGCCACGAACCGGCACTCTGGTAAACCTACTTCCCGGGTCCCCCATTTCGTACTAAAAAGAATGTGGGCATTTCCTTGGCCCTATACCCCTTTCCTATACCCTGTCCGAGATTCAGGGTGTAGTGCTGGTGCCAGGGGCCAGAGATCCTCATTTTCTGGGGGCCTGCAAAGTCCCTGGAAGAGGCTGTTCTCACTGCTGGGATCAATCCCGACCATGGGGGGCCCAAAAACTTCATAGCCTCACTTTCCCGCCGTATACCGCTTGAAGTTCCAAACAAATTCACCAGGGGGAAATTTCTGCCCCAATCAGTTTGGGGGAGAACACCTCTTTCACATCGAGTTTACAAAAAATATTAGGACATATACGCAATAAAACATGAAGCCAAACCATGTTTAAAGGGTCTCAGGGGCCATTACCCCCCCCTAAATCAACCAGTGTAAAACTCATTACCGAGGCTGAAAGGGGGCTGGGATGGCTAGGGCTAAAAACCCTGGGGGTGGTGACTCACGGGCCCGAACTTAGTGGGTGAACCCCCCATATTGATCGTGCTGCAAAACCGGTCTTCTCACCTTCGGGGGGCCCCCCCATTAAATTTCCCAAATTGCTTTTTTTCCCCTAAATAGAGAAAAACCCGCTCATCCTGGCCGCAAGGCCCCAGATTTTTCCCAAAGGGCACCCCCCCAAAAAGCTGCCTAGGTTAAACCTCAGGGGGTCCCCCGGGGTGCACGCCCCTTGGCTGTTCCCCCCGATGCTCCCCCAAAAAAAAGGGGCCGGTGAGCTGGGGGGTTTCCCCAAAGGGGTTTTTGCCCCACAAGTTTCGGGTTGGGCGGTTCGGGCCCGGCCAATAATTTTTCCTTTTCCCATCCAGACCCCGCCCTTTGCCCCCCCAACCCGGGATCCACACCCCCTTGCTTGCTGGGGGGGAAGGAAAGCACCCCTCCCAAAAAGAAATATCCCTTTAAAAATGACTTTTGCGGGAATTTATCTGGGGGGGGGGAAACTGACAAGGCCCACCCCCCCTGAGCTGCCCATTCCCCCCGGGGTGGTTAAGGGGAAGGATTTGGTTTTTGGACCGGGGGTTTTTTCCCCAACCGCGGGTGGGCCTAGTTTCCATCCCTGGGGCCCCCTTTGGTGCTCTGAAACCCCCCAAAATTTTACCGGGGCCCCGAAAGGGGTCCCCATTTTCCCAGGGGCGGCCCGAGGGTTACTGCAAGGCCCAAATGACGGAGAGGCTTTTGACCTGGCGGGGGAGATTTAAATGAAAAGCTGCTTTTTTTTTGGGCACTAGGCTAACCAGTGGGGGCAGTTTCCAATCGAAAAGGGCCCTGAAAGAAATTTTAACACCCCATCACTTCGGGTACAGTTTTAAAAGTCATACATAAAATTACGGGAAAACGGGCCACTTGGAACGAATTTTAAAATTCTTTATGGGCAATGGAAAAAGGCACATTTAAAGCCCCTACCCTCGTTGGCCCCCCTTCTGCCATCTTCCGGGCTAGAGAAACTGTCTCCCACCTAAACTGTCGGGAAAGGAATTTTTATATAAGGTAGGTTGCCCTTTTAAAACCAATGTCTACAGTTTCCCATGAGTAGCATGCTTCCAAGTTTTTTCATAAGCTTTCAAAATTTAAAAAAAACTGCTAACATGTTACATCGGTGTGAAAGGGAAATTTTGTAAGGAGTTTCCATCCTCACAATGCCTATGTTGATTTTTCAAATTCTAAAGCCATATTTATATGGGTTTTGCATATTTCCTTTTTTAGCACCGGGCAACCTGAAATTTTCCATTTTTCTCCCTTAGCTTGCAATGCAGCTGGGGAGAGAAATTGGGTTTTTTAATTTTCCCGGGGTTTTAAGCACCTTTCCATTTTTGGGGCGGAATGATTTATAACCCTTTTTCCCTGTGAAAAGGGACGGGGCCTTCCATTGACTAGGTCCAACAGGGAAATTCTGGGGGCTTTCAGGGATGGGAAAATTGGGCCTTTTCCCGGGGGTCTTACAGGGAGAGCTGCAAAGTGAAGTTCCCCTCCCCTTGCGTAAAAAAGGCAAGTTTTTATTGGAAATTCTTCTTCGTCCTACTGAAGAATGACACTGGGGGTTGTTCCCGTTCAGTCCAAGGTGGAGGAATGGAAAAGGGATAAAAGGCTCCAGAGAAATCTCTGTCCTGGATTTTGCTATGGTTTGCAACATCACCATTATCTTTAGAGCTGGGGGTGACATAGATTGCTCTTTTCCCGATTTTTATGAACCTTTTTCCCCCTACCCTGAAAAAGGGTGTCCCATTAAATTTAAAGGGGTATCCCGTCTCTATGACTTTTTTTTTACCCCCCTTTATATCACCTACCTTAGCTCGGTCTTTTTTTAAAGGATCAAGGTTTCTTGCTGGGGTCTTTCAACTGCCTTAAAGCAAAATTTTTTTTCTTGACAGTTATTGGGGATTCATCAACCACCCGGGGGACCTGAGGTCAATGGTACTGCCGCACTTTTTGGGGAAAGCTGCTTTTGCTGCCCGGGGAATTTTTGGGGTTTAAGTGAAAAACAGCAAACCCTTTAAACACACTGGGAATCATTCACAGTCCTTGCAATTCTGCAGTTGATCTAAAAAGATTCCAGTCCACATGTTCATTGCCATCTCTGCTCTTCATTGGCTGGAAAACTATTCGCCTCCTCCAAAAGTATTGGAAAGTGGTCACTTCCATGACCTGCAAAGTGAAATTCAACTGTGAATCAGGTGAACCAATTGACAGGTTAATTGGAGATTGTCCCAGTATGAATTTGGAAATGTGTGAGTGTCACTGTTCAGTAAAACTGCATCTACTCTTAGGAGCAAGGACTCCAAGGCCCTTCCTCGAGGGTTGCACAAAGTGTCTCCCCAGAGGTGATGCAGACCATTGAAATCACCTAAAAGTAGAAATGGATGTGGCTACTTCCCAAGTAGATCTTCCAAATCTATGTTGAGATTATGTGGAGGAAGGTAGATGAATGCAACAGTGTAAGGACGTGTCAAGCCTATTCTCACAGCCTTCACCTGCAGTGTTGTCTGCAGGTGGATGGCCTGGAAAGGAATATCCTGACATACCATTACTGTTACTCCTCCATGATGTCCATTACCAAAGGTCCCATTATGGGCTTGAACTTGGAATCCTCTGTGGGATATCAGACGATTTTCCCTGGTCATAATCTCTTGTAGGCATACACAAACTGGGTTACATAAAGCTATCAGATGTTGCAGTTCTTCCCATTTTGCATGAATTCCCTGACAGTTCCATTAGATTAGGGTATACAGTTTTTCAAACTATCTCTTCATAAGGTGTTTGTCAGCACCTGTGGTTAAGGTTTGCCCCACACCTTTAAGCTGTCCCTTTCCAGGAATTTGGGAGTACTTTTGAAGAGTTGTTTACTGGTGGAACTAGTTTCCACAGGCTTCCTTTGGACAGGCTCAGTATTCCTTTGCCTGGGCAAAGGATGGACCTGAACCTTTGCTTCAGGGGCATTCTGCATAACAGCAGAGGCCCCTGTGATGTGGTGGCAGCTGGAGCTGTCACCATTAAGGCCTGTGGAGCCTTGACTGATGGCTCCGAAGACCTTACTTTAGGAGGAGTCTCCTCAATTAACCCCTCACTCCTACTCTGCTTCTGGTGGAACAACTCCACCAGAGGCAATTGAAGATTGAAGTTTAAAGGTACCATTACTGTTATTACCCCATGAGGTCCATTATCAAAGGTCCCATAATGGGCTTGAACTTGGAATCCTCTCTGGGAAATGGGACGATTTTCCCTGGTCATAATCTCTTGTAGGCATACACAAACTGAGTTACATGAAGCTATCAGATGTTGCAGTTCTTCCCATTTTGCATGAATTCCCTGACAGTTCCATTGGATTAAGGTATCCAGTTCTTCAAACTACCTCTTCATAACGTATTTGCAGCATCTGTGGTTAAAGCCTGCCCCACACCTTTAGGCCGTCCCTTTCCAGGATCTTGGGAGTACCTTTTGAAGAGTTGTTTACCTGTGGAACTAGTTTCCACAGGCTTCCTTTGGACAGGCTCAGGATTTCTTTGCCTGGTCAAAGGGCGTACCTGGGCCTTTGCTTCAGGGGCATTCTGCCTGTGGATGTGACAGCTGGAATTGTCACCGTTGAGGAGCTCTGCCTGATGGATCCAAAGACCTTACTTTGGGAGGAGTCTCCTCAATAGACCCCTCACTCTGTTTCTGATGGAATAACTCACCAGAATCAGTTTCAGCATTTGAGGACTAAGGTTTAAAGGTAGTGGCAGAGTGTTTGGTGTAAGAAGTATTGGAGAGCAAGGGATGATGGGAAGGAGGATTGGCTAGAATTGAAGCAAACACTCTTGGTTGTCCATTTTCCTTAAAGGAAAAGTCCGGTCTTTTAAAACCATGTTATTTGGTTTAGTTGATATTTGGATTATAAATAATGACAGCCATATTTGTTTATCCCAACCAATTGTTTTACTTTTTATCGTTATTCCTTTTTTTCCCCAAAAAACCAAACCCCCCC
>NC_051388.1:34294835-34296104 GCF_015228065.2 Penaeus monodon | reverse complement strand
CTAGGGATAAGAAGGGCCGGATCCTGCCACGCTGGCTCAGTCCGGGTTGGCAGGGCTAGATGTGGCCCTCGTCTGGAATCTCTGACTCAACTTTTCCAGCATCGCTGCACGTGGTGGCATCGCTTGAGTCATCCTCGATCCTTGCTAGCCCCGTCGCCTTTGGAAGGGTGCCGTATCCCCGGCGGGGCAGTGAAAACTAGTTTCACTAAATATAACACAGGCTAATCAATATTCAATATCTTCATATCTTATAGATGTGATGCATAACTTAAATCTAAAACGATCTCCCCTGCAGCAGTAACTTAAAGCAGTATATATCCTTCTGTCATATCTCGAAAATATTTTGGATAAATGTCAATGAAAATAAAACCCCTTTGTCTTGACGTAAATGGCAGTTTAAACATACTAAATGAAAATAACTCTATATTTGATGGCAACATGACAAATAGACTTGATCTCATTCTTCAGTTGGCATTTTCTCATGCTATATCGCTGATCATAAACAATGACTTTAGATAAAAAGCAGCCAAAGCGAACACCAGTCATGAAAACTTAGGGTAATTTGAGCCACTCTGCCAATTTATCACAGCCAACTTATCGACTTTCTTAGTGATTTTATCATGAGATGATGTTGACAAACAAGCTTACATTTTCATGGAGGTCTTAAAAAGTAGTATAGATGTCACCATTCTTATAAGACACGTCCTTCTACTCCACTGGATAAACAGCGGCATCAAGAACAAGAGTTGCGATAATAACTAGAAAGCGAAAGTAAACAAACAAACAAAAAAAAATCACGAATCTACTGTACAGAAACAAATGACTAAAATGCGTTCAATAGATATAAATATGAAAAATACTTCAACGCAACTGCATTAGAAAAAAACAAAAACAAAAAAAACCCTACAAACTGTAGGGGATTTCTGCCCAAATTATTTTTATTTCTTAAAAGTTTTACATTTGACTTATATGGTAGTTTCATAAAAAAGCCGCAATCCTTTATTTAAATCTAAATATTATAGCTTAAACACAACTGGGTGCGACATATATGTTACGCCTGACAAATTCAGTGATATCTATTTTTCAGGAATCGAATTAGAACAAAATATGCTTACAAATACATATATTGATTTATAAATACACAGATTATATGTTTTGTATCATTTTGAACTAGAACCGAAAGCATTAAGCACGATCCCACATCACACATGCTACCCTGGCAGGATAGGACTCTCCTACACCCCCCCCCCCCCTGCATCTCCGCCTTCT
>NC_051388.1:34244835-34287335 GCF_015228065.2 Penaeus monodon | reverse complement strand
TACAACTTCTTGCAATAGTCTGTACTTACCGCGATATTTGTCAGATTACTCACCTCAATTTGATCACTGTGGGCATCCCCGCTAGGGATGACCCTGTAGCGCCCCGTCTCATTTATGCCCAGCCGCAGGACGTCAGCGCAGTCCCGCGGCACAAGGCAGTCTGCCAACAATATCCAGATTATTTCATACATAATATTTTAATCTACTCGTATGCATAGCTATACATCTCTTCACAGTGGGTAACATTAAGCAGGCATCGCATCCCGCCTTGGCGTGACTGGACGCAACCCATGCCTCTCGGCGGCCTCACATATACCTTGCCTTAATTCGTTTTCGTGTTTTCTACATCTATTCGTCTGCTGTAGTTCTCTCTACCAATTGAACCCAAGGAACAAGTTAGTTGTCTCCTGCTTTGACTTCGTCCGACCAATGTAACTGATAAGCCAAGCCAACATACACACACATTCATATATAGACATTTTTTTCTTCCTCTTCTTTTCCTTTTTCTTTCTCTCTAGGGGGACGTGTAAGTTAGCCGGGCACACGCACATGCACACGCGCACGCACATGCACACACACTCAAGCACACACATGAATTAAGATATCCTTCATCTTGCTAATGAGTAAAGCAAATATTTGATTCCCTGTGTTCAAGAGCCTTACCCAACATGTAAGTGAAAGCAGAATAAGTGATATCGACGTGCATTTTTCCAATCCACTTTTAATTTAGATTGAGGAAGATTATTGAAAGCAACCCCAAAGTAACTGAAATCAGAGTGATTCACTGGCACTTCAAAGTTATCCTATCATTTCGTCCGAAGGGGATAAAAAAAACATTGTTATAAGCAACTGCAGGGCAACCAGGAGTAAGTTGAAGATAAAATTGAAAATCCTGTGTGCTCCGATAACGAGCAAGTACCCTCCTCACCCTCTCTCAAAGCACCTGTCCGTTGAATGCCCTGCCATTCCCTTTCAATCCACAACAGCACTTAGATGTCTTGTTGTCGACTTGGAGCAAGTGTTCTTCTTTTTACTGTTTGTCCAATAATTTTGTTTTCTCTGGTGACAGATTTGTTCTCTCTTCTGGGATTTTGGGGATCATGAGGATATCCTGTCCTTGTTTCCCAAAGGGGTGAGGGCAGAGTCTTATAAAATTGCCCGGGAAAGCTCCAGGAAAGTTTAAGGGACCCCAGTCTCACATTTTTCCATCTCATTCACCCTGTATTTTCCGAGTGTGTCTTTTCCCCCCATAAAATTTGTGACACAAAATGCACCTTTTCTACAGATTGTCCTGATGTACCAACGGGTTTTCACCTGATCAATTTCACCAAAATTTTTGGCTTGAAAAGATTTAATAATGCAGCAAAATCATTTAAGAAACCCTCCCTAACTGGAACCGCCTTACGGCGATTGGAGGGCTTGATTGATTGATTATTTAAAATTTCTCCCGGGCGTCAACACTAAGGTCTTTGGGGCGTGAATCCCCTTTTTTAACCAGAAATTTAAAAATGTTTAAAACTTTAAAAAATCTTTAAATAAATATCTTAAAAATAACAAAAAATAATTAAAATCAAAGGCAAAAATATTATGCTCAAATTGCAAAAAAATTTATTCAAAAACATTATGCACAATTTTAAATTTTATTAAAAATTTAGTCTCCCAAAAGGAATTAATAAACCCTCAATGTCAAAAATTTTTCCCCCAATACATTTTTCAGTGTATATGGGGGAAAAAAGTAATAAGTTTTTGGGTCTGGAATTTTGGGCACACTTTCCACTACATGGGGCTTTCGTTAATGGCTCTTGGAAATCCTTCACAAAGTGCTTCATTTTTAGCCATCTTTGGCCCTTTTTTCAGTCTTTTTGGGCCCGATTTTTTTATTCTTTTTAAATACACTTCCCTTTTGGGTTGGGGATGGATGTTATCCCCCCAAACCCCAATTTCATTCTAATGTCCGCATTTTGTTTCTGGAGATAGGCCCCCAATTGTTCCTCCATTTATCA
Source organism: Penaeus monodon (assembly GCF_015228065.2). Taxonomy (NCBI): domain Eukaryota; kingdom Metazoa; phylum Arthropoda; class Malacostraca; order Decapoda; family Penaeidae; genus Penaeus; species Penaeus monodon. Next base: position 34,285,332 of record NC_051388.1, on the reverse strand, counting down.
CAAAGCCAATTTTCTGATGCGGGGTTTTCAGGTCGGGGTTGGGAGAGGAAAAAACAAAAAAACAAAAGGGCCCGGGGCGTCAGCTCCCTTGGGCCTTTTTTATCACTCGCTCATTCCCCTGATACCAAAATGGCTGGCCCCCAACATAGAGTTATCTTTTTCCCTGTTTACATCAGTGGGCCAATTTTGGGAAACCTCCCTCACTATGGATGTGATGATTTTAAAGCCTTGTTGTTTTTGAAAGGCACAAACCGAGAGTCACAATATTTTCCCCAACAAATGGTTCATAAGTCTCTGTCATCCCTGAAAGGTATGGCATTTTAACTCGGGCAGGGGAAGATCGGGTTTGCAAAAGAAAGACTGCCAATGCATTTCCTTCCTTCTGCTCAACTGTGAAAAACCCCACCCCTTTTTTTCCCAGTTTTCGAACCATCTTATATATTGCATTTTGACCCCCGGTATTTAGAAATGGGGGCGAAAAAATTTTCTTTTTGCCTTCTGCTTCGGATCTCTCCCCCTTTCCCCAAATTCCGACAAAATCCAGCTCGTTGTTAGTCCAAGGCAAAATTTGGAATTCCAACAGCCAAAACCCTTAGAGAGTTTTAAAATTTTAAAGATCTTCCACAAGTTTCCCTCATTCTCCTACCATGGACCGGCTTTTTCAAGGGGGTTTGAAAACCAATCTGGATGTAGGAGACCCTCGAATCCTTTTTTAGTTTTCGTGTAGTAAACCCGGGTTTCATGAAATTCTGGGTGTAATAAAAAGAGGGGGTTTTCCTCCATTTCTCAGCATCCCGGGGGACTCCACAGGTGAAGACCTTAAGCCCAGTACAGATTTTTGGGGAAGCTTCATTATGAACCGAGTTTTAACATCCGTAGAACAGTGGGAGTTGCAGATAAATTTAACTTCACATCCAAAATCAAGTTTAAACTAGGAAAAGGCGCTGGGTTTAAAGCCAAAAAAGCGTTTTTACAGTTGGCACCCCCCAAGATGGGAGTAAAAGAACCCGCAAAATACTAACGTTTTTTGGGTAGCCTTTACTTTAAACGGGGGTTTTGATGTGAGGCACCCATGTAGCTTTGAGTAAAAAATTTTAAACCCAAAGTACTTAAACCTTTTTGGGCAATTCAGGGGTTTGCTCCTAAATAGGGGGAAGGTTTGGAATTTTTTCCCTCTTTGGGGAAATGAAATGGCCAGGGTCTTGTTTGGGGAAAAATTTGAACCCATGATATTTTGTCCCTTTAACAACCTATTTATTGCAGCCTGCATTTTTCCTTGCCATCCTGTAAGCTTCCTCCTGGGGCGTCCCAAGTGTAAAGTCTCCACATCAGATTACATGAGACAGATTTTAAAAAAAAAAAAAAAAAAAACCCTTTACAATGTCATTTATAAAAAAGGGCAAACGGGGTCACACTTAAGACACCCCTGGGGGACCCCTTCCAGCGGATTTTCCAGGTTAGAAAAAACTTTTTTCCCACCCGAACTCAAAATTTTCCCTGTTAGAAAGGAACTTTGAAATGAAGGTAGGAAATTTGGTTTTCCTCTTTAAAAAACAATGTCAAAAAACTTTTAAATTGCCATCTTCCAATATTTATCATAAGCCTTTTCAAGGTAAAAGAAGACTGCAAACCATGTAAAAAAACCCCCCTTTGGGGCGTGGGGCGGGAATTCTTTTATGCATTTTCCACCCATTAAAAGGGGGCCTCTGTGGTCGATCTCAATCTTTTTAAACCCCCATATTGATATGGAGCCCGCACTTTTTTTCCTTTTTTTTTTTCTAACGGGCCATGTCAACCCTAAAGTTTACCTTTTTCTCCACCCTTTTGCAGATGCAACTGGGTGAGGGAAATTGGTCTGAAATTTCCCGGGTTTTTGGGAAGCATCCTTGCCAGGTTTGGGGGACAAAAATTGATTATAAAATTCTTTCCAGGGTGGTTTGGGCACTGTACCCTCCCCTATAATATTCTATTTGAATGGGTTTCCAAAAAGAACTTCGGGGGACCCTCTTTTTTTAAGTGAATATCTTTTGGTAGGGGAATATCGTCATTTCCCTGGGGCAGTCTTTACGGCAGAGCTGCAAAGCAAGTCCATCCCCTTTGCTCAAAATGGAAAGTTGTTTTGGAAGTTTTTGCTGCCAGGCCCCAAACTAAAGAACGACACTGGGTGTGGGTTCCTGTTTCGCCAAAAGAGGGGAGAATGGGGCAGTGTAAGATGCTCCAGAGGAGTTCTCTCCCCGGGAAATTTAGCTAGCTCTTTTAGCAAAATCTTTTTTTTTTCTGGAGGGAAAAATGCCATCAATCTTCAAAGGGCAGGTGGTGACAGTGATGTGCTCTTTTCCAGCGATCTTCCGCACCTTGCCCCCTCCCCTTTTTGCAAAGGGGGGGTCCCAGGGTTTAAATAAAGGGGCCCCATACTTGGTCTCCCAGGGAAGTCTGTCTGGCCTCCTTTTACCTCGCCTGGCCTTGGCTGGGGGCCCTTTTTTTGTAATGGACCCGGGTTTTACATCGCTGGGGCCCTTTTCGTTTCAACTGCCTTAAATCACCCTTTTCTTGGCTCGGACAGCTTGTTGGCATTCATCAGCCCACCAGGGTTACTGGGGGTTTCCGCCGGAAAATGCCCGCTATTTTTTTGGGGAATGGATGCTTTTTCCCTGTTTCCCACCCTTCTTGAACACACGGGGAAATCTTTCAAAAGATCCATCAATCTGCAGTTGTTTTAAAAAAAAAGTTTCCCAGTCTGCATGTTCAAGTCCCCCTTCTCCCCTCCTTGGCTTTAAAAATTTTCCCAAATTTCACCTCCTCCAAAAGTTTGGGGGAAAATGGTCGTTTCCATGTAAGTCTTCCTTTTAACCTGCCAAGTAAAATTCATCTTTTAAAATCAGGGGGGACAATTGCCCGGTTTATTTAATTTGGAAAAATGCCCCCCTTTTAAAAATTTTGGGAAAATGTGTGGGGGGTGCCCACTTTTCCCAAATTAAAACCGGGCATCTAACTCTTTAAGGGGCGGGACCCAAAACCCTTTTTTTCCTGGGGGTTTGGGCACAAAAGTGTTCCCCCCAAAAGGTGATGCAGACCTTAAAATTTCTCCCCCAAAGGTAAGAAATGGATGTGTAATTTGCCCAATTTAGATCTTCCAAAATCATTTATGTTGAGATTATTTTGGGGGAAGGGTTTTAGATAGATGCAACGTGAAAGGGGTCTTTGCCCAAGGGCCTATTCTCCACCCTTCCCCTTTTCCCCAGTGTTGCCCGGGCAGGTGGATGGCCTGGAAAGGGAAAATATCCGACGTACCATTACGCTACCCTCCATGAGGTGCCATTGTCAAAAGTCCCATAAGGGGGGCTTAATTTGGAACCCTTTCCTTCCGGGAAATCGGATGATTTTCCCCGGGTTTCATAATCTCTTTTTTGGGCTTTCCCACAAACGGGGGTTCAAGGGGACCCCTATTGGGGGGGAATTTTTCCCAAGTTCTTTTTTTCCCTTTTTGCTAAATTCCTGCCATTTTCCTTTTGGTTTAGGGTACCCAGTTTTTTTAAACCAATTTTTATCATAAGGTTTTTGGGGCAGAAACCTGGGGTTTAAAGGTTTGCCCTACACCTTTAGGCTTTTCCCTTTCTAGGACTGGGGAGAGTTTTTTGAAAGGGGGTTTTTTTACCCGGGAACTAGTTTCCAGGGAGGCTTCCTTTTTTCCCGGGTCAGGGTTTTTTTTGCCTGGGCAAAGACCCGGGCCTGAGCTTTGCTTCAGGGGGCCCTTCTGCCTAGCAGCAGAGGCCCCTGTGGGTGTGGTGGCAGCTGGAGCTTCCCCGTTGAGAACCCCCGGAAACCCTTCCCGAACCCGGGGTTTCCAAAAACCCCACCTTTGGGAAAAGGGGTCTTTTTTTAAAAGACTCGGGATTCCCTTTTCCCCTTGGGAAAAAGGGCAAAACCCGAGCCTTGGGGGTTCCGGGGGCATTCCTGCCTAGCAGCGGAGGGGCCCCCGTGGATATGGGGGCCAAGCTTGGGGGTTTTCACCCATTGAGGGCCTTTTGAGGGGCCCCACCCCCATGGGTTTCCAAAAACCTTAAATTTTGGGGGGAGGAATTTTCCCCCTTTTTCCCAAAAAGACCCCCCATTTCCCCCTATCCGTTTCTGGTGGAATTCACCCAAGGGAGTTTTTCAGGGAATTTTGGGGGCTGAGATTTAAAAAGGGGTTTGGGAGAGTGTGTGGTGTAAAAAGCAAATGGAGGGGAAAGGGGTTTGGGGGGAAGGAGGAAAGAGCCAGAAACCCAAGCAAAAAGGTTTACCTGGCTGTGCAAAAGCACACCCGGGACGTTGCTTTGCCTCTGGAAAACCCAACATTCTTTCCCTTTCTCCTTATTATTTAATACTTCTTTTTTCTCAAAATTTTGTACCTTTTACACTGCTTTGAAGAAAAAACTTCATTAGGGTTTTTGCAGTGGGGAACAGCCTATTGTTTTCCTGGGACAGTTGTCATTTTTCTTGTTTACCTGTCGTACCCCACTTTCAAAAATTTTTTTGGTTGGGCCTTTTCTTTAAAACGGGAAGAGTTGGCTTCCAATGCCCATAACCCTTGGGCCCAAATGGGGGGAAACACCGGGGAAAAAAGGGGGTTGGGGGACTTTTGGCTTTAAACCTTGGGGGTGGTACCTGCCAAATTACTTATTCTGGAAGGACCCACGTATTAAAATTAGAAAAAACGGGGAGGGTGGTTGGGCTGTTCCAACCGTCAACTTTCTTTTTTTAAAAACCCTTTTACTGCCACCTTTTAAAAATTAAAAAATTTTCTGTTTTCCCAACAGGGGGTTTTCTTCCAATTTTTTTAAAAAAAACCCAAAACCTATCTCTTGGGAAAAGGAAAAAAAAAATTCCCTTTCACTGATTTGGGGGTTTTTTGAGAAAATGAAACTTTTTAAACCCCCGGGGATTTTTGGCATAAACGCCCGAGCAGAAAAAAGGCCAAAACCCTTTTCGTTGGTGACGGAAAACCTTTAAACCCATTAGGCTACCCCAATTCTCCTGTGGGGTGATGCGGGATCACGTTTGCCAAAACTTCAAACCAATTTTTTCGATGTACTTTCAAAAAATCAAAATCCATGTTGATAACCTTCAATGGTTTTTCACTACTTTGGGACTTACTAATTTAAATGTTTTTTAAAAATAAAAAACCAGGTAAGAATTTTCCTTATTGGGATTGAGGGAGGACCTTTTTCCCCTTTTTTTTTCCCTGGTTTGGGGGGGCCCGGGAACCCTTAAGATTCCCATTCCCCTTTCCCTTTTGGAACTGGAAAAAGGGGGCCAAAGTGACAATACTGATGTTCCAGAGGGAATGGTCGGGGGATTGCTTTGGGGCGTGGGGGAGAGCTTGATCTTTGTAAATTTTTTTGTACTCATACAAATTTGAAAATTTTTCATTTCCCCCAAACCCCCCCCCCACCATTTGGGGGCCAATTTAGGGGAAACTATAGTTGGGGGGTTCCCAAAAACTCCCAACAGCCCCAGGGGAAAAGGAAATTTTCCCGCGCCACTATTTTCAGTACCCGGGTGGCAGTCACGGGACCCTTTTTCGGCTACCGGAATTTAAAAAGTTTCCTTCCCTTTACCCTTTTGCCACATTTGGAACCACCGTTTGAAAAATTGACCGGCCTTGATCAAGGGCCCCCCGGGCTTAACCAAATAAAAGGGGCCAAAGAGGTGTGTTTTCTTTCTGCAGGGCCAGGGGTGCAGCATTGCTTTAACCTCCAGGACTCCTTCCCCCCTGGTAATCCGGGATGCCAACCACGGGAAACACATGTGGGAGAGTTTCAATAACCTGGTTCCAAAAAGGGGTGAACCGGGGTGGGTTGCAAACCCTCCCCCTTTTTTCATAGGCCTTTGGGGGGCACCAGGAAACCATTTTGGTTTTCATCCCTCACCTGGTGACCCCTCCAGTATGGGTAAACCCTCTTTTCCGGCTCACCAAAATCATTGGGGGCCTTTAAACCCCCCCACCCGCGGCAAGGCGGGTTCCGTTTGGGGGGGGGAGGGGTTGAGGTCCCAAAAATCTGGTGGGGGCCCCCGACCAAAGGGCTACCCTACTGGAGGGGTTCCAATGAAGGGGTGAAACAAAAACTTCCTGGGACCCAAGCCCCATGAAAAGGGGATGGGCCCCCCCGCTGGTTTTATTCTATCTTTTGGGCCAAGGGGAACTCTGCCCAAATGTGTTTGCCCATGTGGGGGTGTCCCCATTACTAAGGGGACGGACTCCTGGAGGTTGAGCGATGCTGGGGACACTTTCCCCTGCAGCTAGCAAAAAACCTCTTTGGTCCCCTACTCTGGTTAGACGGGTTCAAAGACAAAGGCCCGGTCAAGTCAATCAAGCCGGGGGAAAAATTGGCTAGGGGCCCCAAAAAGGGGCCCGTTAAGTCGGTAGGGCATAGGTCCCCGCGGCTGCCATCAGTACTGTAAAGTGGCTGTGTTTTTTTTTCCTCAATCCCCTGTGGGTGTTGGGAGATTTTGAGGGCCCCAAATATACTCCACTCTTTTCCTCTGGGGGGGGGGGATGAGGAAATTAAGAATTCTAATCTGTAAGAGTTCTACAAATTTAGAAAGAACTAACTCTCTCCCTGACGATCTAGCAATCCCTTGGGCCCTTTCCCCCTGGGGAACATCACTTTTTCAAAGTCCCAAATGCAAGATTACCTGGTCCTTCGCCGTGGGGGTCCCCGTTTAGGGGGGGAAATTTTGGTCCCTTCCCCGGTTTGGTTCGTACGTCTCGAGGGGGAAAGAGGGTACGGGGTCTTTACATTGGCGGCGGCAAATAAAGGCCACCAGGGCCCAAAAATTTTCGCCGTTCTTTCCCCCGGGCCCCTTTTTGGGCTTTTTGGGGCCCCTTCCGCCATTTTTAAATTTGGCCCCTCCGTTGGATCCTTTTCTTTTTCCCCCCCCTCCTGATTGTCCTATTTTCTTTTGTATATGTGTATTTTAACTTGTCCTTTTTAAAAGGTTTAAAACCCTTTCTGTAAAGTTTTCCTCTGGTGTTTTTCCGGTTGGGCCTTGACCGTTCTATTCTTTTTTTCTTTTTTTTTAAGTCGGCCCTGACAGTCACTTTTGGAACTTTTTTTCCCGTTTCCAAGGCAAGAATGGGGAAACGCAAGGGGCCCCCGGGCTCCCAAAACCCGGTAAATAAGTGAAAAGTCCTCAAACCATTAAGGAAAATCTTTTCAATAAACTGAAAATATCTATTTTAGTAAGTACCTAGTAGTGAAATCCATTGATGGTGTATCAGTAATGGATCTTGATATTTTTGATAGCTGAGGTATGTCAACATGATTCTCGTATCACCCCACAATGAGATGGTAGCCTGATAGTTGAGGTTTCATCATCAGACAAAAATTACCGTCTGCGATATGCAGCATTCCTGGGGCTCAAGTTTCATGTTCTCCTCACAAAATACTCAGTCAGTGTAAGGGAATTGTCTTTTCCCAAGACCTGATGAGTTATTCTGAGAAGAAAGTGTTAAAGGAACTAAAGAATTTTAATGTAGTGGCAGTAAAACATTTTAAGAAAATTGATGGCTTCGAACAGTTGACACCAGCTCTCCTAACTTTTGAAAAATTAGTCCTTCCAGAATCAGTTAAGTTGGCATGGTACCACCTCAAGGTAAAGCCATATGTGCTCAACCCTATGCTTCCATTGCCAGGGTTATGGGCATGGAGCCAACTCTTCCCATTTTAAGGAAATGGACAACCAAGAGTGTGTGTAAAGTGTGGTACAACAGGTGGTCAAGGAGATGACGACTGTCCAGGTCCAATATGCTGTTACCACTGCAAAGAAGCTCATGAAGCTTCTTCAAAGCAATGTAAAAGATACAAAAAGAAGTATTGGTAATAAGGAGCAAAGAGAAAGTCAGTTTTCCAGAGGCAAAGCGACGTGCCCATGTGCTGTTTGTGCAGCCAGGTAAGTCCTTTGCTTTGGTTCTAGCCCATCCTCCTTCTCACCCTTGCCCTTCAATACTTTTTACACCACACTACCTCAAATGCTGAAACTGCCTCTGGTGAGTTGTTCTATCAGAAACAGAGTAGGAGTGAAGAGTCTATTGAGGAGACTCCTCCTAAAGTAAGGTCTTTGGAGCCATCAGTCAAGGCTCCTCAGGCCTCGACGGTGACAGCTCCAGCTGCCACCACATCGACAAGGGCCTCAAGGCAGAATGTCCCTGATGCAAAGGCTCAGGTACGCCCTTTGACCAGGCAAAGGAATACTGAGCCTGTCCAAAGGAAGCCTGCCAAACACCTTATGAAGAGATAGTTTGAAGAACTGGACACCCTAATCCAATGGGACTGTCAGGGAATTCATGCAAAATGGGAAGAACTGCAACATCTGGTAGTTTCATGTAACCCAGTTTGTGTATACCTACAACAAATTATGACCAGGAAAAATTGTCCAACTTCCCAAAGAAGATTTTAAGTTCAAGGTCATTATGGGACCTTTGATAATGGATCTCATGGAGGAGTAGTAGTGATGGTATGTCAGGATATTAACTTCCAGGCCATCCACCTGCAAACGACACAAGCAGGCTGTGAGAATAGGCTTGACATGACCTTACACTGTTGCATTCATCTACCTTCCTCCACATAATCTCAAAATAAATGATTTGGAAGATCTACTTGGACAGTTGCCACATACATTTCTACTCTTGGGAGATTTCAGTGGTTGGCATCACCTCTGGGGAGACAATTTGTGCAACCCTCGAGGAAGGGCCTTGGATTCCTTGTTCTCAAGAGTAGATACAGTTTTACTGAACAGTGACATTTCCAAATTCAAACTGGGACATTCTCCAATATTGACCTGTCAATTGGTTCACCTGATTCACAGTTGTATTTCACTTGGCAGGTCATGGAAGACTTACATGGAAGTGACCACTTTCCAATACTTTTGGAGGAGGTGAATGGTATTCCAGCCAATGGAGTGCAGAGGTGGCGACTTGAACATGCGGACTGGAATCTTTTTAGATCAACTGCAGTATTGCAAGGATCTGTGAATGATGTTGTTAATCATGGTGGTCTGATGAATGCTGTTAGAGGCAGTTGAAACGATACTCCAGTGATGTAACCTTGATCCATTACAAAAAGACTTGAGCCAAGGCCAGGTGAGTACTAAAGGAGCCTAGATGGACGTCGTGGAGACAGTTTATCTCCTCAATTAACTCTGGGACATCCTTTGTATGGGACAAGGCACATAAGATCGCTGGAAAGAGCACATGCATGTCACCATCAGCTCTGAAGATAGATGGCATAATTCTCACAGACAAAAAAGATGTTGCAAAAGAGCTAGCTAAATCCATGGCAGAAATCTCCTCTGGAACATCTTACACCTACCAATTCTCCACTCTTGGGATTGAACAGGAATGACACCCAATGTCATTCTTCAATAGGATGGCAGCAGAACTTCCATAAAACTTGCCATTTTTACGGAGATGGACTGCCCCAGGAAGTGACGATATTCCATACCAAATGATATCTCACTTACCTGAGAGCTCCCAAAAATACCTGTTGGACCTATTCAATAGGATCTATAGGGAGAGCACAGTGCCATCTACATGGAAAGAGGCTATAATCATTACTGTCCCTAAACCTGGCAAGGATGCTTCCACACCAGGGAATTACAGACCAATTTTTCTCACCAGCTGCATCTGCAAGCTGATGGAGAAAATGGTAAACTTCAGACTGACATGACTGCTAGAAAAGGAAAATGTACTGATCCCATATCAATATGGGTTTAGAAAATTGATGCACTTATGAGGATGGAAACTGCTATACAGAATTCCTTTAGAGAGTGTCGTCACATGTTAGCAGTCTTCATTGACCTTGAAAAGGCTTACGAATCTACTTGGAAGCATGGCATACTCATGAAGCTGTATAACATTGGTTTAAAAGGAGCATCACCTACCTTCATACAAAGCTTCCTTCCTGACAGGAAGTTTAAAGTTTGGGTGGGAAACAGTTCCTCTAACCTGGGGCCCACAAGGGAGTGTGACCCTGTTTACCATTGCTATAAAGGGCATTGTAAAGGTTGTTCCAAGTGCTGTCTCGTGTAATCTGTATGTCAATGACTTTATATTGTACTGCTGAGGAGGCAGCTTACAGGATGTGCAAGGACACATGCAACTGCAATAAATCAAGTTGTGCAATGGGCAATATATCATGGGCTTAAATTTTCTCCATGCAAGACTATGGCTATGAATTTCCACAAACGAGAAAAGTTCCATCCTTCCCTCTATTTACAAGCAAACCCACTGCAATTTGTCCAGGAGGTGAGGTACTTGGGTCTAATTTTCAACTCTTGAGGTGCAGACTGCACAACACTTCTGCAGCTCCCACTGTTCTCCGGATGTTGGACTTGGTTCATAATGAAGCTCTCAGAATCTGTACAAGGCTTTCAGTTCTTCGCCTAAGGAGTCCCTGTATGCTGAGAGTTGAGAACCACCTCTTTCATTACACCATGACTACATGAATCTGATTTACTACACGAGACTACAAAGGATTCTGGGATATCCTACATCCAGATCTTAATTTGAATCTCACTAAGGATCTGGCTGTTGGAATTCCCCAATTCCCCCCTTGTACTAATCAAGTTGAGCTGGATTTGGTCGGCATTGGGAAATGGGAGAGATCTGAAGCAGAAGTCAGAGAAAGATTTCTTCAACATACTTCCAAGTACCAAGGATCAGATTCAATATATACAGATGGTTCGAAATCTGAAAATGGTGTGGGCTTTGCAGCAGTGAACAGAAGGAAGACTGCATTTGGCAGTCTTTCTCTAGCAGCCTCGATCTTCACTGTAGATTTACATGCCATCCTTGCAGCAGTCAAGATGACTAGAGATCTTACAAACCATTCTATCATGATATATTGTGACTCTCGTAGTGCCTTGCAAACAATCAAGAGCTGAAACTCATCACATCCAGTAGTGGGGGAGGTTCAAGATTGGCTTGCACTGATGTCAACACATAAAAGGATAACACTATGTTGGGTGCCAGCACATGTTGGTATCATTGGAAATGAGTTACCTGATTGGAAAGCCAAGGCAGCTGCCGCTCAGCCCTGTGATGATCATTTTCCTCTCCCACACACCGACTTTGCGAACAATGGAGGCATGCCTCTAGAAACAAACTATGAGAGATTAGAGATGACCTTGGCAGCTGGGTGACTAGCATCCATTCCAACCGAAAAGTAGAAGTTGTGTTAACAAGACTAACTTATGAGCCAATGATGGCTAAAAGTGAAGAGCTATTAATGGTTGCATATGTAGTGGAAAGATGTGCAACATTCTTTGACCAAAAACGTATGTACTTGTCTCCCCCATATGCACTGAAAAATGTATTGGGGGAGGATTGTGACATTGAAGGTCATATTAGTTTCCTTACAGAGGCTAAACATAATTAAATTTTATTGAAAATATTAATGTTTCTCCAATAATTTTATATGTGATAATATTTTTGCTTTGATTTTTTATATAATATGTATTGTTATTAAGATATTTATTGATATTTCAAAAAAGTTTTAAATATCTTAATATTTCCAGCTATCAAGGTATTCACTGCTAATGACCTTTGCTGTGGCAGATGATTTTAAATAATCAATCAATTGTTCAAGAAGTCGGGGACAGACATTTTACCGTCTGAGTCTTTAGAGCTGATTCACGTTTTGAACCTGAAACAATCTAGGTATGCTATACTTTCGCTTTTGATTAGACTTTTGAATAGGATAAAAAACATCCCTGACTTGAAGTCCCTGAGCCGACGATATCTTATTTACAGGGTGAGCAGACCAAGACTACAATTTACACAAGAACACCTTTTTACCTCGTTCATGAATAAGCTTCTTACTAAGTCTGATAAATCATTGTGTTCCCTGCACAAGAAATCATCCGAATCTTCCTCTTCAGGCAGCTCTAGAAGGAAGAGCTCTTGATCATCACAAGACTCGTCCTATTCTTCTAGAGAACGATCTTCCTGTGATACTCATTAAAGATCTCACTCACCTACCCCTTATACCCACAAGTGGCTGAGATCATTGGAGGGTGAAGAAGCTATTACAGCAAAGGAGATACTCTGACAGCAATAATCAGAAGTAGTATAATATGAGGATATTATTCAAAACTCAGGCCAAACTGAGCTTATTCTGACTGCAGAACAGCAAACAAATTGTACTGAGCATGAAGAAATTGAGTAAAGCCTCAATTACTATGATTAGCCCTTTTTATCTCCTCTCCTTTTGGACAGTACAGGGCAAGCATCAGTTGGATCAATGACCTACCTCTTCTGCTTCTCCACCTGAAACTATGCCAGGAGGTTGGTATTTAGTCCATGACAACTGGAAACTAGACACGGATCAGCTTTGTGATTCATTGTTTAGATACATTGTAAAGGATGGGAAGTTAATACCATCACTGATGCCCAATATTTCAATTCAAATATTTCTGATAGCTGGAGAATGTTTCTACTGGAGAACTTCCCAAGCTTCAAGCAACGATGCTACTTCTTCCACTGTAAGCTACATGGGGGACTCTTTAGCTTCTCTTGCCACCTTAGATTCTCCTGATCATGGACCTTCTGTATAAGTCACAGGTTAGTGGACAACGATCTCGATAATCCCTGTCTCTTCAGGGATGTTGTAAAGGGCTTACAAGATTCTGGGCTTTGAGGGATTCGGTTCCCCCATTCTTTACCCATATACTCTTATCAGTTACCAGTATAGTGGAAAGGTGAATCTCGTTTAGCATCCTTGGGTAAATTTCTTAGCAAGCCAAAGTTGAAACATGATTTGTCTACTCATCAGTTTTCTTCTTCTTCAGGTTCTTTGCTGCAGGAAAATGTAATGGCATGACACACAGCCAAATCCACCCTTTTGGCTCTCTTAATTCTTAGAATTTAGAGATTCAGCATTCCTGTCTATGAATCTAGACCTGTGGAACCCTTCTCCAGCCTTTGTTCGTATTGCTGAGATCTTGAAAGGACTTGCTTTATCACTGATTTCCTCAGTATGTTCTTCTATAGAGAATGCTATTGCTTCTCGCATTTTCTTAGTAAAACCTCAATTACTATGATTAGCCCCTTTTATCTCTCCTTTTGGACCTGAATCTGAGATGACTGCTCCTATTGCTTCTGTTCCTCACCCTATTCAGGTTTCTCTTCTCCCTTTTTTCACCCTCAGATATTCCCACAGAAGGGTGGTACCTATCGTTCGTTCTCAATTAAAGGCTGTAGACCCACTGTTTCTTGAAAGGGACATTTTTCTTCTTTCCTTATACTTCTCAGGCAAGGAGGTAATCTTCACAAGAGACTCCCATTATGGCTTCTGCTTCCACCTCATCAGGGACGGCTCACTCTTCTGGTTCTCGTTTCTTTCACTGCCACTCCCATCTAAGAGGCACCATTTCCCCTCACTCTATACCATCACTGGGCGATTTCTGGGTTGACAAGAGTTCCGGCCTCAAGATTGGATAAGGTCATTTGTCAGGAAGGGGCTGTTCTGGGAGTAGAAGTTCCACTGTACTCCTCCTAGCTATAACATGTCAATTAAAGGTGAATCATTCAATTATGAGTCAAGTTCCAGAACTTCTAGACTAAAGAAGGGTATCATAGGGAAACTTTGGGACCAGTCTACCTGAACAGATTGTTCGAGGTTCCCAAAAAGGAATCCTCAAAAGTGAGACTAGCACTAAAATTGATTACAACATTTTCAGATGATGTCCCTATGACAAGTTCTTATGGTTCTACAAAAGACCATGTTTTTAGCCTCCCTAGATCTGCAAGATGCATACTGGCATGTGCCAATAAACATCTGATTCAGAAACTATCTGGCCTTTGTATTTGCAGATTCCCTGTACAGGTTCAAGGTACTACCATTTGACCTAGATAGAGCACCAAGAGTCTTTACAAAGATGATGGGGGTACATGTTCAGACTCTTCAGTGGCTAGCCATGAGTTGAAATACAGACCCAGAGTCAGAGATGAATAGATTAAAGATAAAAAGATTAAGCTCCTTCAGTTATGTGGCAGAGGTTCTTCCCTTGGGCAGATTATGGCAGCACTGGCTAGTCGTGGAAGGAAACCTTATTTTCTCACAAAAAGCAAGAGACAAGGTAGTCCATTTTCCCTAATCCTTTGACGAAGACTCAGATGGTGGATAGGAAGAGGGTGATTAAGAGTGAAGGCACAATGGCATCTTCCATCCCCATTATTAAAAATCACAATAGATGCATTAGACTCAGGATGGAGGTACCAGTCTTCAAGAGGTCACCAAGGGAGTGGAATGAGGTCAAACCACATCTTCCTGGCCCCTCTTCTTTCGCACGTTTCTCCCAGTTACATGGAATGTCAGGGCGCATGGCCGACGGGTGCTTTGGGAGGGTAGTGGGGTGGGTACTTGTTTATTATTGGAACATGCGAGATTTTCAATTTTTGCTTTCAACTTACTCCTTGGTTGCCCAGCCGTTGCAGCAATATTTTTTTTCTAATGTGTCCTTACGGGTTGCACGTCTGAGGAATTTGAGATGGCATGCTCAGATCAGTCCTAGAAGCTCGCATCCCTGTCCGATTTTTCTGAGGACCTCCTCATCGGACACTCAGTCGGTGTGAGGGGTACACAACATCCTGCAATAGAACCACATTTCTTCAGCCTCAATTTCCAGGACTCGCAACCATATAGGAGAGTCGACCATACAAGAGTTTTTTTTTTTTTTTTTTTTTTGTATTGAGAGTTTGTGGTCTGTTAGGATGTTTGGAGATGACTGCTAGTCCAATTCTGCATCTGATTTCCCTCTTGCAACAAACATCTGAGTTGACCAAGATATTCACTGGCTTCCATTTACAGATGTGGCCATGAGAACTCTATCATCTACATATTGAAGATTGTTAATCTTACAGCCATTGAAAATGATTCCTTCCCGACGATCTTCAAATTGAAGATGTCAGGTGACATCACACAACCATGCTGGACCCCTCGCTTGATGGGGAACTAGTTGGTCGTTCCATTGGATATGCGAACTGTTGCAATTTTTTCTTTGAAGACTGTTTAAATTAGGCTCATCTTTATCATCTATCCGGTATTTGCGAGGATTTTGCACAATTCTAAGTGCTGTACCTTATCAAAAACTTTTTGATAGTCAATGAAAACCAGGTAGATATTTTGTTAGTGTTAGATGGCTCTCTCAGCAAGCATTCTCATGACAAAATAGTATTTCTCATACCTTTATCCTTCATAAATCCAAACTGGGTCTCTTGTTACTTTGGGTATGAGTTGTCTTGAGATTGATTGTGCAATATTCTGAGCATTCAAATATTCCTGGCACCTTCGGTAGAGCAATGAATACCAATTTCATCATTTATTTAGGCAACTTGCTTGTTTCATAGATATCATTTAGGAAGTTCTAGGTAAAATCAACACCTTTCTCTCCTAAGGCCCTGATCATTTCGATGTATGCACCATCAGGATCTGCAGCTTTTTCAGATTTCATTTGTTGTAGGAACCAGCGCATTTCTGACTTCAGAATTGGTGGACCAGATGTGACAGCTTCTAGGACTAGATCTGTGGTACGTGTCAAAAAGTTCTTGAACATATTCTTCCCAACAAACACTGATATCATCGGTCTCACTGAGCATACATCCATCTGCTGCATTTATGCAACTTTATGAGGAAAAGGATTGTTGACCAGTAATCTCTCATATTCTTTAAAATATCTCTTTGGGTTTATATTTGAGCTTCTTAACTCCGTCACACACACACACATATATATATTCTTTTTTTTTGTATAGTCCTCAGGCCACTAGGGAAGTTGAGCAGAAGATGAAGAGATGGAGAAGAAAGATAGAGGGTTTAAGGTTAGTCGAAAGAAAATGGAGTATGTTGTTTTAAATGTGGAGTATGCAGGTGAGGAAGTCCGGCTGCTGGGCGAAAAAATTACAACGACGAACACCTTCAACTCCTTAGGCTCCCTTATATCATCAGATGGGGCACTGGACCAAGAAATAAGACAGGGTACAGGATGCCTGGAGAAACTGTAAAAATGTGTCAGGAGTTTTAGGTTAGGAGAAAATTTGTATGAGAATGAGAAGTATAAGAAGGGAAAGTTATAAAGGATGGTGGTAAGACCAGCAATGATGTACAGGGCAGAAATGTGGCCGATTAAAAAGGATTAATGTTTGTGGAGCAATGAAAGTACTTAATATAGAAAGGAATAGGAAAAGAGGAAGGCCAAGGAGGTGGAAAGACTGCCTGCAAGCAGATTTTAGAGAGAAAGGAATAACAGGCCTGGAAGAAGAATAGGAAGAAGCAGTTTGGATTCAAACAATGACAGACAGTAACAGTAACAGTGTTAGTTCATAAAAACATCTCCAAAAATAAGTAAAAAAAAAAAAAAAAAAAAAATCAGGAAAGTAGCTGATCACAATAGATCTTGAGACATAGTTTCTCTCCTAAGAAGTCCATCACACTATCGAAAAAACAGTGTTCTATTATCAGCAACAGGGCAAATTATAGACAAATTTTGGTGACTATGACTTTTCGTGAATACCATTACAGGATTTCAAGACCCACGTGCTTACGCCTTACAGACTGGGCTTCTGCCTACCTTCAGTACAAATGTCGAGTACCTGTGTCCAGTTCCCGCCGACGCACTGGGAGATCTGGCCGGGCAAGCCAGAGAGCCAGACCTGGTCCTGTTGACACTCGTAGTAGCTGGCGTAGACGCCATTGGCATCACTGAAGTTTCTGTTAAATACGCTGTTAATCGGAGGTGTGGCGGGGGAGCATTGCCATATCACGCCACTAGAATCTGTGGAAAAATCAAGAACAATTTGCTTCGAAACTGTTTTTAATTTCTTTGGTTTTCTAATTAGTAAACACTTTGTTGCCAGGGATAATACAATGAATGAGCAAAATATTTACACGATATGAAATTTAAATTTTTTTAACTTTGATCAATGTATGTGCCAGACCAATGAATATATTTGTATGTTCCATAGAAATTATTTTTTTAAAAAATACTAGCCAATTTCCAGATGCTGAAATGGATTTTGAAATGGTACTTGCTCTTTTGTTGCTATAAAAGAAATGAGACTAAAAATCATAACATAACTTTCAGAAAGATGGGAAAACCATGCCCTGCATTTGCAGACGTCATCGACTTCGGTCCACTGGCCCCCAAATGCACTTGGGCCCCCACGACCCGCTGGTCATTAGGGAAGACCTCGGCCTCGGGCGTCGGGCACGTCAACGCCACCAGTCCGGGGCGAGCTTTTGCTGGTGGCTGTGCTACCTGCTTTAAGGGGGGGCACGAGGCCCGGGCGTGCGCGCCTGTGGTGGAGGGGAGCGGGTGAAGGAAATTTAAAGAAGGTGACTTAAGATGCTTTCCCTGTCTCTCCAGATGGGCAAAAGTTAATTGTGTATCCCATGTCATAAACATATGCATATATACATGTATATATACAAATAAATGCATGTGTATGTGTATATCTATTTATCTATATATTTATATATTTATATGAATGGTAAAAAACTTCTGTTTTGTCACTATGGTAGAAAAAAACATACAACTCAAAAACTAGATTTACTGAAATCCACCTGGATTCCATCTTCATATCTGAAGAGGAAAGGGAGAGGAGGGGGTATAAAAGAGAGAGGAGAGGCAAAGCAGTAACACGGAGCAGGTGAGGACAGATGAAAGGAAGCGAAGGCAGGTACCATGTCAGGGAAGGAGGCAAACAGGAACGACAGAAGATTTCTTTTAACACAGGGGTCCATGATGAATGGCAAAACACTCTTCTGTGTTGATACGGTAGAAAAACTAGACTCTTTGAAAATGAGACTACAGTTTCGAAATCCACCTGGATTCTATCTTAAGGTCTGAAGAGTAAAGGGAGAGGAAGGGGTATAAGAGAGAGAAGGTAACAGGGCAGGTGAGGACAGACGAAAGGAAGTGAAGGCAGGTCAAGTCAGCTTAGAGGATCAGGCCGACTATGCACAGGGTGACCGGCATAAGGGATTAATTGATTGATTATTTCAAATTATCTTCTGCATCAACAGCTAAGGTCATTAGCGGCGAATGCCTTGTTAGATGGAAATATTAAAATATTTAAAACTTTAAAAGCCTATCAATAAATAACTTACAAACAACAATAAATATTATATTAAAAATCAAAGCATAATAGTGTATATGGGGGAGACAAGTACATATGTCTTTGGTCTGAGAATGTTGCACATCTCTCCATTACATGTGCAACTGTAAATGGCTCTTGGCATCCCTCACAAAGTGCTTCACTTTTAGCCAGCTTATTTTTGTTCATACAACTTCTACTTTTCGGTTGGGATGGATGCTGGTCATCTCTAATCTCTCGCAGTTTGTTTCTAGAGGTATGTCTCCATTGTTCCCTCCATTTATCATGAAGACAACTCGTGATGCTGGGTTTCAAGTTGGTGTATGGGAGAGGAAAAGGAGCATCATAGGGCTAAGCGGCAGCTACCTTGTTCTTCCGATCGGCTCACTCATTCCCAGTGATACCAACATGTGCTGGCACCCAACATAGTGTTGTCTATTTACGTGTCAACATCAGTGCAAGCCAATCTTGAACCTCCCTCACCAGTGGATGTGATGAGTTTAAGCTTTTGATTGCTTGCAAGGCACTACGAGAATCACAATATATTACAATAGAATGGTTTGTAAGATCTCTAGTCATCTTGGCTGCTGCAAGGATGGTATGTAACTCTGCAGTAAAGATTGAGGCTGCTAGAAAAAGACTGCTAAATGCAGTCTTCCTTCTGTTCACTGCTGGAAAGCCCACACCATTTTCAGATTTCGAAACATCTGTATATATTGCATCTGATCCTTGGTACTTAAAAGTATGTTAAAGAAATCTCTGACTTCTACTTTGGAACTCTCCCATTTCCCAATTCCGATCAAATCCAGCTCGACTTGATTGGCCCAAGGGGAGGAATTGGGGAATCCCAACAACCAGAACCTTAGTGAGATTTAAAATGATATCTTCCACAAGATTCCTCATTCTCCTACCATAGACAGGGGCGCATGGCCGCATCCACCCTTCGCTTCCAACCACAAGGTCCTCGGCCCATCTCTAATTCCTTGCAACAGGTCTCATCGAGCTGCCCAAGCTATGACCTCCTTGGACGTCCCACAGACCTCTTCCACCCATATCATGCAAGTAACAGGTTCCATGCCAGTCTAATGGTGTAACCGTTGGTTGGACATGTGGTCCTGCCAACTGTACCCCGTGATCCGGACTTGTTACAAAAAACATCAAGACAAGACTGCAAGGCACTAGATAGCATCCAGGTTTCACTTCTATAGAGCAAAACTGGGAGTATCAAGGCCTTGAAGACACGTAGCTTGGTCCTTCTGCATAGGTACCGACATCTCCAAATGCTCTTGTTGATCGACATCATGGCTCCTGTTGCCAGACCAGTGCGTCTATTGGCTCCTTGGTCTGACAACCCAGAGATATGGACTACAATACCAGGGTATGTAAAACTCTCTATAACTTCAACATCCTTGCCGCAAGCATGGATTGACTGAATGGGTTCCCCTAACTGGCTCCCAAAGTCCTGAATCTTGCTCTTGGTCTATTAGACCTCTAGGCCTAAGGGCTTCGCCTCATTGCTAAATGCATTAAGAGCTGCCACCAGTGCCTCCAAGTACTCAGATACGATAGCAACATCATCGGCAAATTCAAGGTCTGAGACCTTGATACAGGTGTTGAAAAGTGTTGGTGCAAGGACACAGTTTGACAGACCCCCATCACACTTTACAGCACTTTCAGTACTGTTATAAAGGCTTGTTATTAGGCCAATAATCTGCATCGGAATTCCCCTGAGTCTCAGGACCCCCCATAGCGATTGCCGATGCACCGAGTCAAATGCCTTCTTGAGGTTGATGTAGGCTGCGAGCAACACATATCAAGACTCACGATGGCGTTCTACAATTACTTGAAGCGCTATTATTCTGTCTATTGTGGACTTGCCAGGAGTAAATCCAAACTGCTCCGGTCTCTGATGCCTCAGTAGGTGATCATGGATCCGTTTTATTGCTGGTATACTGAGAAGTGTAATGCCACGCTTATTGCTACAGTCCCAACAATCCCCTTTCCCTTCCAGGGAGGGTTGACCATGCCCCTCAACAGGTCAGGGGGAATGGTACCAGACTGCCAGATGGCAGTCAAGACTGAATGCAAGCCCCGGGCCATAGGTTCACCCCCAGCCTTTAGAAGTTCAGCAGGGATATCACATATGCCTGCAGCTTTCCCACTCTTCAGCTTGGAAATCGCCATCCTAACCTTCGTTAGGGTAGGAGGTTCCTCACTGATGGGTGGGCCTGGCACAGGCACTGCGACATCGCTTGCATCCATGAACTTTGGAGGTCTCCCTGGTAAAGCTCAAAATACTCTGCCCAATTTCACAAACCCTAACATGATCTGAGTATCCATCATCCACAAATCGGATTTCAGTCTCGTGGGGAAGGCTTAGAGTTCACTTTCCGGGTTTAGTAGGCAAAAAAAAGGCTTTCATCTCCTCAGCGGATTCCTGATGATGTTCCTTGCCCTTTCAGCAGTGTCCAAGCCCACGCCCCAAGGACAATGCGCCTGTTTCTCTTAAACCAAGCCATGCGTCATGCTTCATGGCCCCCAAAGGGCTCCAGGGTAGGATTTCTGCCTTCCCCTTTGGGGTTACGCCAAGGGATTCCTACAACTGGGCCGTCAGGTTGTCTATTTTCTGTGAATAGGTCAGAGACTCCCATGGTGAACCCACGGGCACACTCCCCCCCCCCCCTAGCCCTTACAAGTTAAACACTTAGAGGACCAATGGGGGACGAGGAGTTTTGAAGTGGACCCGCAGGGTGCCAAAACCCACCTATGGTCGGGCCACAGAACTGCCTCTGGAAAACCTCTACAGTTCCTGAGGTCCTCCATTGCGTACTAACAAGAATGGGTCAATTCCTCCCACATTACCCATTCGCTATCCATGTCCAAAATTCAGGTGTAGTCGGTGCAGGACCAAGATCCTCATTCTCTGGGCCCCCTAGAAAAAGTCCCTGAAAAGGGCTGTTTCACTGCTGGGATAATTTCCCGAGCCAGGGGGGCCAAACAGACATCTCATACCCCTGCACGGTCACAGCCTAACCGCATTGAAGTTGCCCAAAAACAATACCACCGGGGGGAAATTGTCTGCCACAGTGGGGTTTTGGGGGGTAAAACCCAACCTCTTTCACATGATTTACAAACATCAGTAGGACATATCGCAAAAAGAGACATGAGCCAAAGGCATCTTTAAAATCTCATGCCATAATACACTCATCAACCAGTGTCACCCAATTACCCAGGGCTGAAATTTCGGAGATGGCTATGGCTTTCCCCCCGGGGGGTGGTGAACACACTGGCCCGAAAAGTAGTAGGTAACCCACCCATATTGATCGTGCTCTACCGGGCTTTTCCCCCTTCGAGAGGCAGCCCTTCAACTCCCAATTTCTTTTTAAATTCCCCCAAAAGTAAAGTAACCGCTCATCCTGCCGCAAGGACAGTGTTCCAAGCCCTACCCCAAAAAAACATGCCCGAGGTTAAACCCCAGGGGGCACTCCGGTGCACGCCACCTATGCTGTTCCGCCTGCGCCCCAAAAAAAGGGGGGGGGGTGAGGCTGTGGGGTTCCCCGGGCTTTGCCCCCCCAAGCTTCATGGGGGGCTGGTGCGGGAGGCAAGTAACTTTCGTTTCCCTCCCGGTCCCGACATTGCCCCCCCAACGATCCAAGCCCGCCTTGTTGCTGGGGGGAAGGTAGCCCCCTCACCAAGTTATCCCCCTTTATAAATGCGTTGCTGGAGAGTTTTTCGGGGGGAGGGGGGCTGACAAGGCCCCCCCTCCCCCGGCTGCCCAATTTCCCCCGGTGGTTTTTGGGGGGGAAATTGGGATGGAGCCAGGGCATTCCCCAAAGTGGTGGGCCATGCTCCTACCTTGGGGCCTCCGGTGTTGAATCCCCCATAATTAGCCTGGGACCGCAAAGGGGCCCCGTTACCCCCTGGGCGGCCACGAGGAGGTTTCGCGAGGTCTCAATGACGGGGAAAGGCTGGACCTGGGAGGGGGGACTTTTCAAAGCTCTCCCTTTTTTGACTAGCTAAACCCGTGGTGGCAGCTGCAAACGAGAAGGGAGAGCACTTTAAAACCCATCACTTGCAAATACAGCTTGTAAAGTCATCCACATACAGATTACATGAGACAGCACTTGGAACGAATTTTACAATGTCATTTATAGCAATGGCAAACAAGGTCACACTTAAGACACTCCCTCGTGGGACCCCTTCTGCTCATCTTCCAGGCTAGAGAAACTGTCTCCCACCTGAACTGTCAGGAAGGAAGTTTTATATGAAGGTAGGTAATGCTCCTCTTAAACCAATGTCATACAGCTTCATGAGTATGCCATGCTTCCAAGTAGTTTCATAAGCTTTTCAAGGTCAAAAAAGACTGCTAACATGTGACATCGCTGTGTGAAGGAATTCTGTATAGCAGTTTCCATCCTCACAAGTGCATCTATGTTGATCTCAATATTCTAAAGCCATATTGATATGGGTTTAGCATGATTTCCTTTTCTAGCAGCCATGTCAACCTGAAGTTTACCATTTTCTCCATTAGCTTGCAGATGCAGCTGGTGAGAGAAATTGGTTTGTAATTTCCTGGTGTGAAGCATCCTTGCCAGTTTTGGGACAGGAATGATCATAACCTTTTTCCATGTGAATGGCACTGTGCCTTCCTATTGACTAGGTCCAACAGGAACTTCTGGGAGCTCTCAGGTATGGAACATTGTCACTTCCTGGGGCAGTCTTACAGCAGAGCTGCAAAGTGAAGTCCATCTCCTTGCGTAAAAATGGCAAGTTGTATGGAAGTTCTGCTGCAGTCCTACTGAAGAATGACACTGGGTGTTGTTCCTGTTCAGTCCTAAGAGTGGAGGATATGGAAGGTATAAGAGGCTCCAGAGAAGATCTCTGTCATGGATTTAGCTATGGATTTGCAACATCTACCATCTATCTTCAGAGCTGGTGGTGACATAGATGTGCTCTTTCCAGATCTTATGAACCTTGTCCCATACCCATGATAAGGGTGTCCCAGAGTTAATTGAGGAGATATACTGTCTCTATGACTTCTGTGTACCCTCCTTTAGTACTCACCTAGCCTTAGCTCGGGTCTTTTTATAATGGATCAAGGTTACATTGCTGGGGCATCATTTCAACTGCCTTAATGCAACTTTTCTTGCTCTGACAGGTTATTGGCATTCATCAGACCACCAGGGTACCTGAGGTCAATGGTACTGCCTGCTACTTTTGGGAATGCATGCTTCTGCTGCAAGGTGAATTTGTGATGTGAAGTGATGAACAGCATCTTGAACACACTGGGAATCATTCACAGATCCTTGCAATTCTGCAGTTGATCTAAAAAGATTCCAGTCCACATGTTCATTGCCATCTCTGCTCTTCATTGGCTGGAAAACTATTCGCCTCCTCCAAAAGTATTGGAAAGTGGTCACTTCCATGACCTGCAAAGTGAAATTCAACTGTGAATCAGGTGAACCAATTGACAGGTTAATATTGGAGATTGTCCCAGTATGAATTTGGAAATGTGTGAGTGTCACTGTTCAGTAAAACTGCATCTACTCTTAGGAGCAAGGACTCCAAGGCCCTTCCTCGAGGGTTGCACAAAGTGTCTCCCCAGAGGTGATGCAGACCATTGAAATCTCCTAAAAGTAGAAATGGATGTGGCTACTTCCCAAGTAGATCTTCCAAATCTATGTTGAGATTATGTGGAGGAAGGTAGATGAATGCAACAGTGTAAGGACGTGTCAAGCCTATTCTCACAGCCTTCACCTGCAGTGTTGTCTGCAGGTGGATGGCCTGGAAAGGAATATCCTGACATACCATTACTGTTACTCCTCCATGATGTCCATTACCAAAGGTCCCATTATGGGCTTGAACTTGGAATCCTCTGTGGGATATCAGACGATTTTCCCTGGTCATAATCTCTTGTAGGCATACACAAACTGGGTTACATAAAGCTATCAGATGTTGCAGTTCTTCCCATTTTGCATGAATTCCCTGACAGTTCCATTAGATTAGGGTATACAGTTTTTCAAACTATCTCTTCATAAGGTGTTTGTCAGCACCTGTGGTTAAGGTTTGCCCCACACCTTTAAGCTGTCCCTTTCCAGGAATTTGGGAGTACTTTTGAAGAGTTGTTTACTGGTGGAACTAGTTTCCACAGGCTTCCTTTGGACAGGCTCAGTATTCCTTTGCCTGGGCAAAGGATGGACCTGAACCTTTGCTTCAGGGGCATTCTGCATAACAGCGGAGGCCCCTGTGGATGTGGTGGCAGCTGGAGCTGTCACCATTAAGGCCTGTGGAGCCTTGACCGATGGCTCCGAAGACCTTACTTTAGGAGGAGTCTCCTCAATTAACCCCTCACTCCTACTCTGCTTCTGGTGGAACAACTCCACCAGAGGCAATTGAAGATTGAAGTTTAAAGGTACCATTACTGTTATTACCCCATGAGGTCCATTATCAAAGGTCCCATAATGGGCTTGAACTTGGAATCCTCTCTGGGAAATGGGACGATTTTCCCTGGTCATAACTCTTGTAGGCTACACAAACTGAGTTACATGAAGCTATCAGATGTTGCAGTTCTTTCCATTTGCATGAATCCCTGACAGTTCCATTGGATTAAGGTATCCAGTTCTTCAAACTACCTCTTCATAACGTATTTGCAGCATCTGTGGTTAAAGCCTGCCCCACACCTTTAGGCCGTCCCTTTCCAGGATCTTGGGAGTACCTTTTGAAGAGTTGTTTACCTGTGGAACTAGTTTCCACAGGCTTCCTTTGGACAGGCTCAGGATTTCTTTGCCTGGTCAAAGGGCGTACCTGGGCCTTTGCTTCAGGGGCATTCTGCCTGTGGATGTGGCAGCTGGAATTGTCACCGTTGAGGAGCTCTGCCTGATGGATCCAAAGACCTTACTTTGGGAGGAGTCTCCTCAATAGACCCCTCACTCTGTTTCTGATGGAATAACTCACCAGAAGCAGTTTCAGCATTTGAGGACTAAGGTTTAAAGTAGTGGCAGAGTGTTTGGTGTAAGAAGTATTGGAGAGCAAGGGATGATGGGAAGGAGGATTGGCTAGAATTGAAGCAAACACTCTTGGTTGTCCATTTTCCTTAAAGGAAAAGTCCGGTCTTTTAAAAACCATGTTATTTGGTTGTATGTTGATATTTGATGTATAAATAAAATAATGACAGCCATAATATGTGTTATATCCCAACCCATTGTTTTAAAAGCTTTTTGTATGTTAAAATTCGATCGTCTTTTATAAACACCGATTTGAAGCGCCATCTACGGAGTGACGTCACACCTGTATATCTGGAGTGAGGCCGGCGGCCATGTCAAAATTTTTTATTATGAGTGCATATATTTTTCATTTTATATATTGCATTAGTATTATATATATATATATTAATAATATATATATTATAATATTATTATATATATATATATAGCCAGCTTATTTTGTTCATACGACTTCTCTACTTTTTCGGTTGGCTGGATGCTGTCATCTCTATCTCTCGCAGTTTGTTTCAGAGGTATTCGGCACATTTTTTGTTTTTCCCTCCATTTATCAGCATGAGACAACTCGTGCTGCTTGGTTTTCAAGTTGGTGTTATGGGGGAGGAAAGGAGCATCATTGCTAGCGGTCAGCTAACCTGGTTCTTCTTCGTCGGCTCACTCATTCCCATGATAGCCAACATGTGCTGGACCCACCATAGTGTTGTCTATTTAACGTGTCAATAACATCAGTGCAAGCCATCTTGGACACTCCCTCCCAGTAGATGTGATGAGTTAAGCTTTGATTGCTTGCAAGTCACTACGAAATCAACAATTATATTACAATAGAATGGTTTGTAAGATCTCTATCATCTGGCTGGCTGCATATGGATATGTAACTCATGCATAAAGATTAGAGGCTGCTAGAAGAAGCTCTAAAGCATCTTCCTTCTGTTCCTTCTAGGAAAGCCCACACACATCATTTTCAGATTTGAAACAGCTGTATATATTGCCTCTGATCCTTGGTACTTAAAAGTATGTTTAACGAAAATCTCTGACTTCTACTTTGGAACTCTCCCATTTCCCAATTCCGAATCAAATCCATCTCGACTTGATTGGCCCAAGGGGAGGAATTTGTGAATGCCAACAACCAGAACCTTATGAGTATTAAATGTATATCTTCCACAATATTCCTCATCTCCTACCATAGGCTAGGTGGCGCGATTGCCTCATCCACCCCTTCGCTCCACCACAAAGTCTCCTCAAGTCCCTCTCTAGTCTCTTGGCAACAGGTCTCATCGAGGCTGCCAAGCTATGACCTCCTTGGACGTCCACAGCCCTCTTCCACACCATATCATGCAAGTAACAGGTTCCGTGCAGTCTAAGGTGTAAACCGTGGTTGGACTGTGTCCTGCCAACTTACCCCGGGATCCCGGACTTGTTACAAAACATCAGACACACTCCAAGGCACTAGATAGCATACCGTTTTCCTTCTATAGACAAACTGGCAGTATCAAGCCTTGAGCAATTACTTTGTCCCTTCTGCATGGTACCATGGAAACATCTCCAAATGCTCTTGTTGATCTACATCATGGCTCCTGTTGCCAGTACCAGTGTGCGTCTAGTTTGGCTATTCCTTGGTCTGACAACCACGGATATGGACTACATACCATTTTTGTACACTCTCTATACGTCAACCTCCTTGCCGCAAAGCATGGATTGACGAAGGTCTCCCCCTAACTGGCTCCAAAGTCCTGAATCTTGCTCTTGGTCTATTAGACCTCTAGGCCTAAGGGGCTTCGGCCTTCCCTCATTGGCTATGCTTAAGAGCTGGCCACCAGTGCCTCCAAGTAACTCAGATACGATATCACATCATCGGCAAATTCAAGTCTGAGACTTGATACAGGTGTTGAAAGTTTGGTGCAGGACACCGTTTTGAACAGACCCCCATCACAACTTTACAAGCAATTTCAGTACTCGTATAAAAGGCTTGTTATTAGGCCATAATCTGCATCTGAATTCCCCTGAGTCTCAGAGACCCCCATAGCGATTGCCAGAGGCACCGTAGTCAAATGCCTTCTGAGGTTATGTAGGACTGCGACAACACATATCAAGATCACGATGCTTTTCTATACAATTACTTTGAAGCGCTATTTCTGTCTCTTGTGGACTTGCCAGGAGTAAAATCCAACTGCTTGCTCCGTCTCTGATGCCTCAGTAGGTATCATGTGATCCTTTTTATTTGCTGGTATACTGAGAGTGTCAGGCCACGTTTATTGGCACAGTCCCAACAATCCTTTCCCTTCCAGGGAGGGTTGACCTATGAGCCCCTCAACGGGTCATGTGACTGGTACCAGTTTTGAAAACTATACTGCCGATGGCTTCAGGACTGAATGCAGCCCCGGGCCATAGTTCACACCCCCAGCCCTTTAGATTTCAGCGAGGATATCACTATGCCTAGTCAGCTTTCCAAGCTTCAGCTGGAAATCGCCATCCAACCTTATCGTAGGTTAGGTCTCACTGATGGGTGGTCCT
Source organism: Penaeus monodon (assembly GCF_015228065.2). NCBI lineage: Eukaryota > Metazoa > Arthropoda > Malacostraca > Decapoda > Penaeidae > Penaeus > Penaeus monodon. The sequence goes on along the minus strand of NC_051388.1, from coordinate 34,257,687 downwards.
GCACGGCACTTCAGACATCGCTTGCATCCATGCTAACTGGTGGAGGGTCTACCTGTTACAACTGTCTGCAAAATACTCTCCCAATGTTCCAAAACCGCGAACATGATCTTAGATGATCCATCCATCCACTAATCGACTTCGTCATCTTGAGGAAGGCTTAGAGTTCAGCTTTCTCAGGGCTTAGTAGGCAAGAAAAGGCTTTCATCCTCCTCAGCAGGATTCCTGATGAACTGTTCCTTGTCCCTTCTCAGCAGTGTCCAAGCCCTACGCACCAAGGAGCAATGCAAGACCTGATTCTCATTCAGCCAAGCCATGCGTCATGCTTCACATGGCCTCCAATGTCTCCAGGGATATGGATTTTCTGCCTTGCCCTTGGGTGTACGCCAATGGATTTCCTAGCAACTGGGTCCGTCAGGTTGTCATTTTCTGTGAATTGTCGAGACTGCGCATGGTGAACCCACGTCACCCTCCCCCCCCCCCTGTTCTGTACAAACCAACAAAGTTAAAACACCTTAGAGTGACCCGATTGGAGGGACAGGATTTTTGAATGGACCCGCATGTAGCCAAAGACCAGCCCTATGGTCAGGGGCCCACAGAAACTCGTCACTCTGGTAAACTCTACAGTTCCTGAGGATCCTCCATTGCGTACTAACAAGAATGTGGTCAATTTCCTTGGCCACTATACCCATATCGCTATACCATGTCCAGAGATTCAGGGTGTAGTGCTGGTGCCAGGAGCCAGAGATCCTCATTCTCTGGGACCTACAAAAATTCCCCTTAGAATCGGGGCTGTTCTCACTGCTGTGATAACTCCCGGCCATGGGTGCCAAGCAGACCTCTCATAGCCTGCCTGTCCAAGCCGTATAACGCATTGAGTTGCCCGGAATATCTCACCAGGGTCAAGTTGTCTCGCCACGATGCAGTTTGGGGGTTAGAACAGACCTCTTTCACATCTAGTATACAAACTCAGTAGAGCATATACAGCAATAAGAGACATAGAATCCAAAGTCGCCATGCTTAAGTCTCAGTGCCATATACACTCATCAACCAGTGTCACACCTCAATTACCGAGGGCTGAAATTGGCTGGAGATGGCTATGGCTACACCCTGGAGGTGGTGAACATCACTGGCCCGAACAGTAGTAGGTGAACCCACCCATATGGATCGTGCTGCTACCTGGTCTTCTCAACTCTAGAGTGCAAGCATCTCAACTCCAAATTGCTTGCTTCATTACTCAATAGTAAAGTAACCGCTCATCTGCCGCAAGACCGAGATGTTCCAGCACCTACCCAAAAAGCATGCCTGAGGTTAAGCCTCAGGTGGTCACTCCGGGTGCACGCCACCTATGCTGTTCCCGCCGATGCTGCCCCAAAAAAAGGGGGCCGGTGAGCTGTGGGGTTCCCAAGGGCTTTGCCCCACAAGCTTCATGGTGGGCTGGTGCAGGCAGGACAAGTAACTTTCGTTCCCATCCAGAGTCCCGACATTTGCCCTCCCAACGGGATCCACAGCCCGCCTTGCTTGCTGGGTGGGAAGGATAGCACCCCTCACCAAAGTATATCCCTTTATAAATGACGTTGCTGGAGAGTTATCTGGGGGGAGGAGGACTGACAAGGCCCACCTCCCCTGAGCTGCCCAATTACCCCAGGGTGGTTAAGGGGAAGAGTTTGGTATGGAGCCAGGGCATGTCCACAGCCTCTGGTGGCCCATAGCTCCATACTCTGGGCCTCCTGGTGCTACGTGAGATCACCCCATAAATTTAGCCTGGACCGCAAGGTGCCCAGTTACCCATGGTCGGCCACGAAGGAGTTACTGCAGAGTCTCAGTGACAAGAGGCTGTGACCTGGCAGGGAGTAGACTTATGCAAAGCTGGCTCCCTTTGTTTTTTTTTTTTTTTTTGTCACTAGGCTAACCAGTGGTGGCAGCTGCAAGCGAGAAGCATGCAACCTATAACACACCATCATCTTGCCTGTATCAGTCTTGTAAAGTCATCCACATACCGCTTACATGAGAACAGGTCACTTGGAACGGAATTTACAATTTCTTTAATAGCAATCGGCAACAAGGATCACCTTAAGACACTCCCTCGTTGGACCCCTTCTGCTCATGCTTCCCGCTAGAAGAAACTGTCTCCCACCTGAACTGTCATTAAGAAGTTTTATATGAAGGTAGGGTAATAGCTCCTCCTCTTAAACAATGTTCATACAGCTTCATGAGTATGCACATGCTTCAAGTAGTTTCATAAGGCTTTTCAAGGTCAAAAGACTGCTAACATGTGACTGTCCTGTGTGAAGGAATTCTGTATAGCAGTTTCCATCCTCACAAGTGCATCTATGTTGATCTCAATATTCTAAGCATACTTGCTATGGTTAGCATGGATATTCTTCTTTTCTAGCAGCCGTTTCAACCTGAGTTTACCATTTTCTCCATTAGTCTTGCAGAATAGCAGCTGGTGAGAGAAATTGGTTTGTAAATTTCCTGGTGTGGAAAGTCTCCTTGCCAGTTTTTAGGACGGAATGTCATACCTTTTTTCCATGTGGATGGCAACTGTGGCCTTCCTATTGACTATGTCGCAAGCAGGACTTCTGGGAGCTCTCGTATGGAACATTGTCCTCCTGGGGCAGTGCTTACAGCAGAGCTGCAAAGTAATTCCATCTCCTTGCGTAAAAATAGCTAGTTTATGGAATGTTCTGCTGCAGTCCTACTGAGAATTGACACTGGGTGGTTGTTTCTGTTCCAGTCTAGGAGTGGAAAGGATATTGAATTATAAGAGGCTTTCCAAGAAATCTCTGTCATGGATTTAGCTATGGATTTGCCAACACTACCATCTACTTCAAGCTGGTGTTGACATAGATGTGCTCTTTCAGTATCTTATACCTTGTCCCATACCCATTATAAAGGTTGTCCCAGAGTTAATTGATGAGTATATACGTCTCTATGCCTCTGTGTCCCTCTATTATACTCACTTCCTGCCTTAGCTTGGTCTTTTATAATGATCAAGGTTCATTGCTGGTCATCATTTCAACTGCCTAATGCAAACTTTTTCTTGCTCTACAGGTTATTGGCATTCTCAGACCCCAGGTTACCTGAGGTCATGTATGCCTGCTACTTTTGGGAATGCATGCTTCTGCTGCAAGGTGAATTTGAGTGATGTAATTATGAACAACATCTTGAACACCTGGGAATCAATTCACAGAATCCTTGCGATTCTGGCATTTGATCTAAAAAGAATTCGCTTCACATGTTCATTGCAATCTCTGCTCTTCATTGGCTGGAACTATTTTCGCCCTTCCTCCAAAAGTATGGAAAGTGGTCACTTCCATGACGCGCTCAAAGTGAAATCAACTGTGACTCAGTTGAACCAATATGACATGTTAAATATTTGAGATTGTCCCAGTTTGAATTTGGAAATGTGTCACTGTTCAGTAAACTGCATCTACTCTTGAGGAGCAAGGAAACTCCAAGGCCCTTTCTCGAGGGTTGTCACAAGTGTCTCCCCAGAGGGTGGATGCAGCCAATTGAAATCTCCTAAATAGAAATGGATGTGTCTACTTCCCAGTAGATCTTTCCAAATCTATGTTGAGATTATGTGGAGAAGGTAGTATTGAATCAACATTGTAAGAGACGTGTCAAGCTATTCGCACGAGCCTTCACCTGCAGTGTTGTCTGCAGGTGGATGGCTGGAAAGGAGTATATACCTGACATAACCCATTACTGTTACTCCGCCATGATGTCCATTCCTAACCAAAAGTCCCATATGAGTCTTGACTTGGGAATCCTCTGTGGGAATATCAGACGATTTTCCCTGTCATAATCTCTTGTAGGCATACACGAAACTGGGTTCCATAAAGCTATCGAGTTGCAGTTCTTCCCATTTTGCATGAATTCCTGACGTTCCATTAGATTAGGGTTACATTTTTCGATCAAACTATCTCTTCATAAGGTGTTTTTCAGCACACTGTGGTTAAGTTTGCCCCACACCTTTAAGTGTCCCTTCAGGAATTTGGGAGTACTTTTGAAGAGTTGTTATACTGGTGGAACTAGTTTCCACAGTCTTCTTTGGACAGCTCAGTATTTCCTTTTGTCCTGGGCAAAGGATGTAACGCTTAACCTTTGCTTCAGGGGCATTCTGCATAATCAGCAAGAGGCCCCTGTGGATGTGGTTAGGCAGCTGACTGTCCCATTAAGGCTGATGGAGCCTTGACTGATGGCTCCGAGACCTTACTTTAGGAGTGAGTCTGCTCAATTAACCCCTCACTCCTACTCTGGCTTCTGTGTGACACAACTCCCCATAGCAAGTTGAAGATTGAATGTTTAAAGGTACCTTACTGTTATTACCGCCTGAGGTCCATTAATCAAGGTCCCTAATGGGCTTGAAACTTTGAATGCCTCTCTGTGAAGGGAACATTTTCCTGTGTCATAATCTCTGTAGGCATACAACAAACTGAGTTTACATGAAGCTATCAGATGTTGCGTTCTTCCATTTTGCATGAATTCCCTGACAGTTCCATGGATTAAATGGTATCCAGTTTCTTCAACTACCCTCTTCATAACTATTTGCAGCATCTGTGGTAAGCCTGCCCCACCTTTAGGACGTCCTCTTTCCAGGAATCTTGGAGTACCTTTTGAAGAGTTGTTTACCTGTGGAAACATTTCCACAGGCTTCCTTTGAGACATGCTCAGGATTTCTTTGGCCTTGGTCAAAGGTCAGTCCTGGGCCTTTTGTCTTCAGTGTGTCATTCTGCCTGTGGATGTGACAGCTGATTGTCACCCGTTGAGGAGGACTCTGCCTGAATGGATCAAAATACCTTAACTTTGGGAGTAGTCTCCTCATAGACCCCTCACTCTGTTTCTGAATGGAATACTCACCAGAATCAGTTTTTCAGCATTGAGGACTAGGTTTCAAGGTATGGCAGAGTTGTTTGGTGTAAAGATATTTTGGAGTTAGCAAGGATGATGGGTAGGAGATTGGCTAGAATTGAGCAAACCTCTTGTTGTCATTTTCCTTAAGGAAAAGTCCCCGGTCTGTAAAAACCATTTATTTGTTTGTATGTGTATTTGACTGTATAAATAAAATAATGATCAGCCATAATAGATATGTGTCTATATCCCAACCAATTAGCTTTTTAAAAGCTTTTTCGTATGTTACATTCGATCGTCTTTTATAAAACGGCGATTTGAAGCGCCATCTAGCGGAGTACGTCACACCATGTATATCTGGTAGTGAGGCCGGCGCCATGCCATTGTTCATATGGCATGCATTGTATATTGCATTGTCATATTGGCATTGTATCATAATCATATGCTTTATATATATATATATTATATTATATTATATATCTATATATACATATATATATAGATATATTATATTTATTATATATAATACATATGAATATATATATATATATATATTAAAATCAGATATCTATAAGTCATGCTGCCAGTGTGCATTATATATATCATATCTATATATACATATATATATCATTATATTCTATATATATATGTATATAATATATATATCTACTATCTATGTATACTATATAATATACGATATAATATAGTTCTAATATATATATATATATATATACATAAATAGAACACCGCACAAACACCACACACACATACACACACACTAAACATACAATCCATCCATATAATAGATAGAAGACTATATATATATTCTATATAGTATATAAATATCATTATTTATATATATACTATGTATAGATTATCTATATATTATATCTATATATATATCTCTATGTATGTCTGTACTGTATTATTATCTTATATGCTTCAAATCTATATAATTATATATTATATATCTTATAATATTATCTATATATATAAGCGTATATATATATAATATCTATTATATATCTCTATATCATATATATAAATATATATATATATATTATATATCTATATCTATATGTACACACACACACACACCATCACACACACACACACTCACACACACACAACACACACACATATATATATATATATATATATATATATATATACATTATATATAATATATTGTATTATATATATCTATATATATATATATATATATTTGATATATCTCTAATCATATATATAATATAATATATATTATATATATATATAAATATATACTATTATATATATATCTATATGTACGCCCCCACACACCACACCCCACACACACACACACACACCACACACACCCAACATATATATATAATAATGTATAATATATATATAATAATATATTATATATATATATATATAGATATCTATATCTATATATTTATATTATATATCTATATATATATCTTATATATATATATATCTCTCATATTCTAATAGATAATATATCTAATATTATATATGTAAATATGCATGCACTTAATATCTAACTATCTCATCTATCTACTATCTATCTATCTATCTATCTATACTATATATATATATATATATATATATCCTATATATCGCTATATCTATTATATACTAATATAGTATATCTTCATCTCTAATAGTATATATTATCGATATATTATATATATATCTATTCTTATTCTATCTCTCGTCCATATATATATCTGTTTGTGTGTGTGTGTGTGTTTGTGTGTATCTGTATAATAATATCTATATCACTATCTCATCTATATCCTTACTCTATATCGTCTCTCTATCTCGTCTCTATCTCTATATTCTCTACTATATCTACTGTATATCTATCTATCGTATATCTATCTCTTCTCTCTATCTATCATATCTTATCTAATCTGTCCTCTCGCTATATACTACTATACTCTCGCTATCTCTATATCTCTTCTCTACTCTATCTCTATCTCTATCGATGGTATGTTATGTCTGTATAGTATTTGTATGTCTGATATGTATACTTTGTATATATATATTATACACATAATAATATTGTTATGCTATGCCATACTAATACGATACTGATGATTAATAATGATAATCATCATAATATAACTCAATCCTCCTAATCATACTCATACTAATACTCTTAATAATAATATCCTACTAGTATATACTATACTATAATAAATACTAGTATTCGATATAGTAATAACCCTGCTAACCAGATTATATCGTAATCTATATATATATATATATATATATATATATATATGATACTATATACTATATATAATATATCTATAATATCTATTCTTATATGTAATATATAGATATTATATATATATATATATATATATATTATAATATATTACACACACACAGCACACACCACACACACAACACACAACACACACACTACACACAAACACACACACACATGTTATATATATATATATAATATATATATATATATATTATATATATATATAATATATATATATGGCATGTATGGCTGATAATTTTCCATAATAATACTACTCCTAATCAATATATCTTTAATCAGATGATTATTATTATCCTTATATATATGAATTATATATCATCATAACTTTAATTACTAATCGTCGGATTCCTCATCAGTACGAAGAATCATAGTCGCTTCACTCTTCAGCCATGACACGTGACCGCTTTCTCTGTGATCAGCTGTGTATTGTAAAAAAATCGTCTGGAGACTGTATACAATGGTGTGACTCATCGCGGTGGTGCGCTGTATGTCGTTTTTTTGCAGCAGAACGATATTTGCCTGCTATTGGATAAAAGCCTATAGTAATAAGTTGAGGCTCCCGTATTGGCAACCAATTGACTTTTGATGGTTTTTAATGATATCAGGGCTTAGATTTATGCAAGAGTAAATGCACCAGACACCGGTCTTTTCCTTTAAAACAGCCCATAACCCTGGCTGTGGACACACTGCATAGGGTTGGGCACATATGACTTTACCTTGAGGTAGTACCATGCCAACTTAATTGATTCTAGAAGGACAAATTTTTTTCAAAAGTTAGAAGGAGAGCTGGTGTCAACTGAAACAAACCATCACTTTCTCTTAAACGTTTTGACTGCCACTACTTAAAAATTCTTTAAGATCCTCTACAGTTTCTTCTCCTCAGAAAATACCTCATCACTTCCAGGGTTAAAGGACATGAAGCGACTCTTGATGTTTTTAAGGCAAATGGACACAAAGAATTTGTGGTAAGTGTGTCAACAGTCATACGAGTATACAAATGCACCATCCCAATATGCTGCAAATAGTCTCTTCTTCAAGCAATGTAAAGGTACAAAATTTGAAAAAGAAGTATGGTAATCAGGGTAAGGGGATGGAAAGAAGTTTTTCCAGATGCAAAGCGACGTCCCGTGTGTTGTTATGCAACATCCCTTGCTTCACTTCTAGCCCATCCTCCTTCCTGCCATCCCTTGCCCTCCAATACTTCTTACACCACACACTCTGCCACTACCTTTAAACCTCAATCTTCAATTGTTAAAACTGCCTCTGGTGAGTTGTTCCACCATTAACGGAGTAGGAGTGAGGGGTTTATTGAGGAGACCCCTCCCAAAGTAAGGTCTTTGGAGCCATTAGTCAAGGCTCCACAAGCCTCAATGGTGACAGCTCCAGCTGCCACCACATCAATTCACATCACGAATTCACCTTGCAGCAGAAGCAATACCATTCCAAATAGCGGCAGTCCATCACCTCCGTACATGGTGGTCTGATGAAATGCAACAAGCTGTCTGAGTAAGAAAAGCTGCATAAGGATGTCTGTAGACAGTAAGATCTCAGTATGTCCATACCCATTAGCTGGATATGAAGACAAGGTGCGTAAAGATTGCTGGAACGGCACTCCTGTCCACCACCTTAGCTTTGCCGATATAATGGCATAATTCTCAACAGACAGACAAAAATATGTTGCAAATGAGCTAGCTAAATCCATGTCAGAGATCTCCTCTGGGCATCTTACACTTCCTGATTCTCCACTCTTCGGAGTGAACAAGAACAACACCCAATGTCATTCTTCGAGTAGGACTCAAGCAGAACTTCTACAACTTGCATATTTGCGCAAGGAGATCTACTCTACTTGCGACCTAGGAAGTGATGATAATTCCCACCAAATGATTTAACTTACCTGAGGAGCTCCCAGGAAGTTCCTGTTTGGCCTATTCAATAGGATCTATAGGAAGGTACAGTGTCAACACTACTGGAAGAGGTTATAATCATTCCTGTCCAAAAACCTGGCATGGGTTTCCAAAAACCTGAACAAACAGACTGAATTTCTCTCACCATCTACTCTGCAAGCTAATGGAGAAATGGTACTCCAGACTGAGAGGCTGCTAGAAAAAGGAAATGTGCTGTCCCCAAAATTAAATCAATATGGGTTTAGAAAATTGAGATCGACCAACAGATTACTTGTGAGGGATGGAAACTGATATAACAGACTTCTTTTGTACAGCGCCGTCACATGTTATCAGTCTTCTTTGACCTTGCAAAGGCTTACGACGGATTCTAACTTGAAGCATGGTATACTCATGAAGCTGTTGACATGTTTTAAGAGGAGCATTACCTACCTTCATACAAACCCTTCTATGCTACAGTAATTTAATTTCGGGTCGGAACATTTTCTTCTACCTGAAGATCAGCTGGAAGGATGGGCCCTCAAAAGGGAGTGTCTTAAGGGTGACACTTGGTTTGCCATTGCTATAATGACATTGTAAGGTTGTTCCAAATGCTGTCTCATGTACTCTGTATGTGGATGACTTTACACTGTACTGCTCAGGATGAACTTACGATGTGTCAAAGACAAGCGAACTGCAATAAAATCATCAGGATTGAACAAGTGGCAATATACTATGGGTCAATTTTCTCCAAGCAAGGACTATAGCTATACATTCCACAAACGAGATGTTCCATACTTCCCTCTATTAGCTAGGGCAACCACACTGCAATTTGTCAAAGCTATGAAGAACTTGGGTCTAATTTTTGACTCAAGGCTCTGGGGTGCCTCACATCAAACAGTTAAAAGTGAAAGGCTACAAAGTGCTATATATCTTGGGTTGTGACCACCACGCTTCTGCGCTTTCCAAGTGCTTATTCGTAAGTAACTTGATTATGGATTGAGGCTTATTCATCTGAACTGCCGCACTTTCTCTGGATGTTGGACTTGGTTCATTATGAAGCTCTCAGAATCTGTAGCAGGGGCTTTCAGGGACTACATGAACCTGATGTACTACACGAGACTACAAAGGATTCTGGCAGTCTCCTACCATCCAGATTGGTCTTCAAAACCCCCACTGGGATAATCAATCCTATGGTAAGGAATAAGGAATCTTGTGGAAGATCTTAATTTAAATCTCACTAAGGTTCTGGCTGCTGTAATTCCCCAATTCCGTTGGATTTTGTCGGAATTGGGAAATAGGAGAGATCTGTAGCAGAAGTCAGAGAGAATTTCTTCACATAAATTTCTAAATCCAAAGGATAAAAAAATTTTTTAAACAAATGGTTCGAAAAATAAAATGGTGTTTTTGCGCTTTAACAAAAAGTTGTTTTGGGCAGTTTTTTTAGCCCCCCGATCGTTACCTGAGATTTACAGGCCATCCTTTCACCCTTCCCTGTTTTTCGTGTATATTCAAACAGGGGGAATTGTGGTGAAAGATACCAAAGGAAATGGCCTTGAAGGTTGGGGAAAATTACTGAGGAATTAATATATTTTCATCCTTGATTTTTTTTTCCCCTCCTTTGGGGAATGAGTGACTGATAGGGCAATTTTAATGTACCCTGGGGTTTTTGTTGGCTTTTAAAACCCCGGGTAATATATTTACCCGAACTTATCCCCTCTTTCCCACCAAATTTGTAGGGAACCCGCCAACCTTTGGGTTTTAAAGGTTTTGTGTAAAAATTTTTTTTTTTTTTTAACTGGACTGAATATTTTTTAGGCCCGGAATTTACAAAAAACCCGGTTAGAAAGATAAAGGAAAAAACCCCTGGTTATACATTTAAAGCATTAATAATAAAAAATTAATATTTATAAAGTAATATATTAAAAAAAAATTATGCAATAGAAAAAGCGAATGACATTCTATATGTTTAATATATATTATATATTTATATAATATTTATATATATTTATAAATATATAATATATATATATATATATTATAATATTATATTAATTGATATGTACAAATCTTTATTATGTTATATATGAAATATTATATATATATATAATATAATATATATATATATATATATAATATATATTATAAATTTTTTAAATATATGATATTTTCATTTTATTTATATTTTTTGTTTATATTCATATTATTTATTGTATTATATGCTAAAATATTTTAATTATATATAATTTATATTATATATATATATATATAATATATATATATATATTATTATATATTTAAATTATAATGATTGGTGTTGTTGGTTGTGTTTTTGCATTATATAATAAATTTAATTTTTATTATAATATATATTATATTATATAATAATATACATAAATATATATAAAATAATACTTTTGGGGGGGGCATATATATATATATATATAAAATTATTATAATATATATATTTTAAAATTTTAATAATATAATAAATATTATACAAAAATTAATAAATGAAAATTATATATATATATAAAATTTTATATATATTAAATATATAATATTATTATAATATTATATATATATTATAAATTTTTAACACACACCACACACACACAAAAAAAAATTCACAAATAAATATATATGCATATATATATATATATATATATATTAATATAAAATATAATAAAAATATATTTTATATGTATATATACAACCAAAATATATGGTTTCTTGTCTCTTATTGCTGTATACGCTCCTCCCGATGTAAAATAAAATCGATGTAAAAGAGGCGTTCTACCCCAAAACTCGCATTTTGGGCGGGGGGGAAAAAACGATTGCCCCCGGCGAGAATTCCCCATGTTTTGGGGCGACTTCAAGCGGTACCCGGGCTGTGCCCCGAGCGGCTACGAGATTCTGTCGGCCCCCATGGCTGGAGTGATCCCACACGAGAATAGCCTCCTTTCCGGGGCTTTTCTGGTCCCCGAAAATGGGTTCTGGTCCTGGTACCACGCCCAAACCCGCATTGCTGGCTAGTACAGCGGGTAGGGGAAGTGGGGAAGGAATCAACCCCCAACTTTGTTAGACGATGGGGATTCCAGAACTGCAGGGTTTTCCGGGGGGCCCAGGTTTGTGGGACCGACCATAGGCTGTTGTGGGTACCTGCGGGCCCTTCAAAACTCCCCCTACCCCCGTGGCTACCCTAAGGTGTGCACTGGAAGACTAAGGGGAGGGGGAGTGTCCCGTGGGTTCCCATGGCGTCTTTTACCGATTCACAGAACCCCCCAACCTGACGGACCAGTTGCTCTGTTTTCAAGCGGGTTTAAAATCAAAGCAGCTAGGAGCATTGGCATAAAACCCCCGGACAAAGGGAAATTCCATCTCCCCCGGGGACATTTTGAGGGCCCCTAAGCATTCGCAAGGCTCGGCTGAAGGGAATAAATCTTGCGTCGTTTATGGTGCGTAGGGGCGGGCATGCTAAAGGGACAAGGAACAGTTTATAGGGAAACTTTCTGAGGGGGTCGAAGGCCCATTTCTTGGTAAATGAACCTTGCCCCTGCCTACCCAAACCCCGAGAAAAAAGAAAACCCCAAGCCTCCCACAGATGACTGCAGTCCCATCAGGGGGTGGACGGATCATTAGATCATGTTGGGGTTCGTGAAAAGTTGGGCTGAGTATTCGAAAATTTTTACCCAAAATGGACCCCCCAACAATTAGCTTGGATGCAACGATGTCGCAGGCCTGTGACGGACCCACCCATCAACGAGAAAAACCCCCTACCCTAAAAGAGTTAGGCTGGGCCCGGGG
>NC_051388.1:34230936-34236630 GCF_015228065.2 Penaeus monodon | reverse complement strand
GTTTTTGTGTGTGTGTGTGTGTGTGTTGTGTTTGGTGTTGTTGTCTGTTCTTTTTAATATATATATTATAATATATATATATATATATATATATATTTAATATAATATATTATATGGATACATGTATTATATATACACTTACATGTATATTATATTATTTTATAATTATATATTATATATGTATGATATGTATCACATATATGTATCATATATAGTATTATAGATTACTGAGTGTGTGTGTGTGTATTTTTGTGTATTTGTATGTGTGTGTGGTGCTTAAACGCGCATGGTGATGTGAAGCGATGGTGTGGTAGCCTAGATAGTGTTAAGTGCTTTGCATGCCTTCTCCTTGCAACTTCCATCCCTGGCTAGCTCAATGCAAAAAAGGGAGCAAGCTTTTGCTAAGTCTCCCCTGCCAGGTCACAGCCTCTCCATCATCAAGACTTCTGCATTGCCTCCTCGTGGCCACCCATGGGTAACTGGGCACCTTGCGGTCCCAGGCTAAATCTGGGGGGGATCTCGGAGCAGCAGGAGGCCCCAGAGGTACGGAGCTATGGCCCACCGGCGTGTGGACACGCCCTGTCCCGTACCAACTCCTGCCCCTAGCCACCCTGGGTAAAGGGGGCGGTTTGGGGGAGGTGGGCCTTGCCAGTCCTCCACCCCCCACAAAGACCCATGGCAACGTCTTTAATAATGGAAATGCTGGGGGAAGGGGTGTTGTCCCTCCCACCCGCAAGAAAGGCGGGCTGGTGGGCCCCGCTGGGAGGGCAATTGTAGGGGTGCAGGTTTTGAACGATAGTTACTCGTCCCGCTTGCGCCCTGGCAGGCGCCAACCCACCATGAATCTTGTGGGGCAAAGCCCTCAGGAACCCCACAGGCGGATGGGTGGTCCCACAGCCTGCCGACCCCCTTTATTTGGGGCTGTGTCGGCGGGGGCGGCAGAGGTGGCGTGCACCCGAGTGACCACCCGAGGCTTAATCTCAGGGTGCTTCCGGGTAGGCGCTTGGAACACCCGGTCCTTGCGGCAGGAGAGAGGTTACCTCTGCTATGGGCGGGAACTGAAGCGACTGGGAGTTGAGGTGGCTCCCCTTCTCAGAGGCCGCAGCGATGGTCCCCAAACTCCGGGGTGTAGCCATAGCCATCTCCAGTCGACTTCAGCCCTCGGTAGTTTGAGTGACACTGGTTGATGGGCGTATTATGGCATTGAGACCGATGTATATAAAATTGATGTGAAAGAGGCGTTCTACCCCAAAACTCGCATCTGTGGCAGACAATTGCCCCTGGCGAGATATTCGCATTGTTCTGGGTGACTTCAATGCGGTATCTGGCTGTGACCGAGCAGGCTACGAGATGTCTGTTGGCCCCCATGGCTCGGGAGCTGATCCCAGCAGCGAGAATAGCCTCCTTTCCCTCGGGACTTTGCTAGGTCCCAGAAAATGAGGATCTCTGGCTCCTGGTACCAGTGCTCCAACCCACATCGCTGGACTTGGTACAGTGATATGGGTACAGTGGCCAAGGAGATCAACCACATTCTTGTTAGTGCGTGATGGAGGATCCTCCAGAACTGCAGGGTTTACCAGAGTGCCGAGTTCTGTGGCACCGACATATAGGCTGGTTGTGGCTACCCTGCGGGTCCACTTCAAAACTCCCAGTCCCTCCAGTGGCCACCCTAAGGTGTTTCACCTGGACAGACTAAGGGAGGAGGAGGCCATTTCTTGGTAAATGACCTTCGACCTGCCTACCAAGCCCTGAGAAAACTGAACTCTAAGCCCTCCTCACAGATGACTGCAGTCCGATCAGTGCATGGACGGATCATCTCAGATCATGTTTGGGGGTTTGTGAACGTTGGGCTAAGTATTTTGAACAGTTGTACCAGTTAGACCCTGGTACAAAAGTTAGCTTGGATGCAAGTGATGTCTCAGTGCCTGTGCCGGACCCACCCATCAGCGAGGAACCTCCTACCCTAACACTGCTCAGCATACCAGGCAAGGTTCTCGCCCACATTCTTCTGAAACAGATCTGCATCCACCTACTGAGGCATCAGAGACCAGAGTAGTCTGGATTTACTCCTGGCAAGTCCACTATAGACCATATACTAGTGCTTCGAGTAATTGTAGAACGCCGTTGTGAGTTTGGATGTGGGTTGCTCGCAGCCTACATCGACCTCAAGAAGGCGTTTGACTCGGTGCATCGGAATCGCTAAGGGAGATCCTGAGGCTAAGGGGAATTCCGACACAGATTATCGGCCTGATAGCAAGCCTCTATACTGGTACTGAAAGTGCTGTAAAGTGTAGTGGGGTATGTCGAACTTCTTCCCTGTTAATTCAGGGATGAGGCAAGGCTGTGTCCTTGCACCAACACTTTTCAACACTTGTATGGACTGGAAAATGGGCAGAGCTACTAGCCAAAGTCAGTGTGGAGCAACACTGGGCAATATTAAGGTCTCAGACCTTGACTTTGCCGATGATGTTATCATCCTATCTGAGTCCTTGGAGTCACTTGTGGCGGCTCTTGATGCATTTATCAGTGAGGCGAAGCCCCTAGGCCTAGAGGTCTCCTGGACCAAGACCAAGATTCAGGACTTTGGGGGCCTGTTAGGTGAACCCGTTCAGTCGATTCATGCTTACGGCGAGGACGTTGAAGTTACAGAAAGTTTTACATATATATAAATATATATATATATGTATGTATGTATATGTATATATGTATTATATATACACTTATATATATATATTATATTATATATATATGTATATATTATATATGTATGATATGTATTACATATATGTATCATATCATATATATGTATTATAGATTATTGAGTGTGTGTGTGTGTGTGTGTATGTGTATTTGTATGTGTGTGTGCGTGCGCGCGCGCGCGTGTGCGTGTGTGTGTGCGTGTGTGTGAGTGTGTGTGTGTGTGTGTGTGTGTGTGTGTGTGTGAAAGGTGGAATAATGTTATGCCGCATTGATATCGATAAATTCATACCCGGAGTGACCTGGGTACCGTTCCTGGTCAGGGAGGATTATATATATATGTACGTGACGTTACCGGACGCGATCGGACGGGCACGCCTATTGGCGTGATAGTCGTAATTCCCGTCCCGACGGGGACGCCTATACACGTGCAATTTGTATCCCTGTATAGATGAATGTTTTTGAGCTATTTTGTATGAATATAAAAGTTAATATGTTTGAATATGATTATACAAATATATATGTATATGCAAAGTTCGATATACGTGTTTATTTGTCATGTTTGTGCTTCTTCGACGTGTTTTTCGCATAAGCGGTCCCGCTCCCGCCTATACGCGTGAGGTTACCGGGCCCGTACCGACGGGTACGTCTACTAGCGTGCTAGTCGTAATACATACCCTTTCCCGACGGGGACGCCTACACACGTGCAATTTGTTCGTACGGTGACGGGGACGCCTACACACGTGCAATTTGTTCGTACGGTGACGGGAGAGGACGGTCATTGCAGTAAGTATTTGAAAAAGGAGAAGTAAGTTGTTTGTCCGTATGTGAAAGGGTGTGTGTGTGTGTGTAAAAGGGACTCGTGCGGTGACGGGGAGAGGACGGTCACCGAGGAATCCCTGTTTTTGAAATGTTATTAGTAATTTCTTTATTTTTTTGTCTCTGAAACCTGACAGTCACTCAGCAAGTGTTCTACCATGACGCACGTCCCTACTGTACTTTGTGTGTGTGTGAGAATGAGAGAGCGAAGAGAGAGAGAGAGAGAATGTGCGGTGTGTGTGTGTGTGTATGTGAGAGAGAGAGAGAGAGAGAGAGCATGTGCGTGCGTGCGTGCGTGTGTGTGTGTGAGAGAGAGAGAGAGAGAGAGAGAGCATGTGCGTGTGTGTACGTGTTTACGTATCTGCATCTGCGTGTGTACGTTTCTGCATGTGCGTGTGTGTACGTGTGTACGTTTCTGCATGTGCGTGTTTTACGTGATTTTCTAGATCTTTTGGGGGACAATGATTGCCAGTAGAGTAGTTCAGCCATAGTTTACCACATTCCCCGAAGTACCTCACGTGACTTTATCACGTGACTCACGTGACCCGACATGGCGAATCTGATTGGCTAATGCCTCTGAAAAATCGCAATAAAAGGCGACCCAGAGGGGTAGGTAATCACTTGGATGGAAGAATTTGCCTTTAACAATGTCAAGACAACTCTCTGTACGCCGCGGCCGCAAGCCAAGGATTTCCCCTGCTGTTCGGGATCTCTCATTCAGCGACGCTGATAACCCCCAACCATCAACGTCGGGAATCCAACGCTTGCGGAATGCCCCAGATCCTCTTCTGTATCTGTATTCCACAGACGAAGAGGATTATACACCTCCTCTGAAATTGGCTAGGACTAGCGATCTCTCTGGTAAGTTTTTTTTTTTTGACTTGTAAAAAAAACGTGTCGTTGGAACATTGACTTTGTTTCTGCATACCAAGACTATTTCCACAGAGAACTCACGTTTACCTTTGTATTTTTTTTTTACAGAAGTTGAAATCTCCACTCGATTTGACGGTGACGACTCGGATTGGGAGGGATCCGAGTTCGATACCGAAGAGTCGGGTGTGGACGACGAGGAAGATTTTGACTATGTCCCGCTGGTGGAAACCTCTTTGGACTCCGACGAGCCCCTCGCAGAATACGTCAGACGACATTGGGAGCGTAATGCTCCGGGAACTCCCTCTTTTTGTTGGTCGAAGAGGGAGAATTTCATCAGGCGTCACTGCTTCGAGGGGACACCGGGTGTGAAAGCACCCCTTGAAGACTCGTCGACCCCATTAGAAGTATTCACCAGTGTGTTCCCAGAGGAGTTGTTTCAGACCATCGTGGACGAGACGAATCGGTAAGTAAAAACAATATCTCTGTATATATTCTGACTTGAAAATCGTAATTTTCTACATGTCTTTTTTTGAAAACCCCCCTGATTTTACAATGTCTTTTTCTTCCAACCACAGGTATGTTCGACAGAACCCGCGCACCCCTTCATCCCATATGAAGGGGTGGGAGGACACAACGGTGCGGGAAGTCCGCTCCTATGTCGGCTTACGATTCCTGATGGGCCTTCAGTCGAAGAGGGACCAGAGGGAATGGTGGTCGACGGACCCGTTGATGTCCTCGTCGGTGTTCGCCAAGACGATGACCAGGGACCGCTACGATGCCCTGACCTCCGCGCTCCACTTCGCTGATAACGAAGGGGAGCATCCCGCGGAGGACAGGCTTTGGAAGCTGCGCCCTGTGTTAGACGTCTTGGAATCGACATATCGATCCGCCTTCGTCCCGAACAAGAACGTGACCGTCGACGAGAGCTTGTGGGCCTTCAAGGGGCGTCACTACGCCCTCCAGTACAATCTGAGCAAGAGGGCTGAAGGCCTACAAGCTTTGCTCGTCCGACGGTCCAGAGGCAGGGTATACGGCGGCCTTCAAGATCTACATGGGGCAGGACCGCGGCGTATTTCCATCCAGCATGAAGGCCGTCACCGACCTGCTGGAGAAGACAGATCTATTCGACAAGGGGTACCAGTTATGCACCGACACACCTCCCCGACTCTCTTCCATTACCTGCAGGCCAGGAAGACCAGTGCAGTTGGGACTGTGCGTCTCAACCGGCGTGGCATGCCCTCGGACCTGCAGGCGAGTCGGGGACAAATCGACTTCCGGTCCAGCAAGACCGGAATGATCTGCCTT
>NC_051388.1:34203436-34205936 GCF_015228065.2 Penaeus monodon | reverse complement strand
AATTACTCATCCTAGCAGCCGCTAACCCAGTGTGAAGTCTGTAAGGCTTACTTCTACTATCGAGGAAATTGAAGCAGTTGGGAGTTGAAGTGGGTGGCCTCTCAGAGATGAGAAGACTTGGCAACGGTACAATCAGTATTGGTGGGTACTCCAGGGAGTAGCCATAGCCATCTCCAGCTGACTTCAATCTTCGGTAGGAGAGGTACACTGAGACTGAAGCATGCTTTCGGCTTCGTGTCTCTTATTGCTCTGTACGCTCCTACCGAGGTTTGCAAACTCGGTGAGAAAGAGGCATTCTATGCCAAACTCACATCTGTCAGACAAATGTCGCCGACGAGACATTCACATTGTACTGCACGACTTCAATCAAGCTGGCTACGAGATGTCTGACAGTCCCCATGGCTCAAGAGCTGATCTCAGTAGTGAAAACAGCCTCCTTCTCTGGGACAGAAATTAAGGATTTCTGGTTCCAACCTGCATTGCTGGACATAGTATAGTGATACAGGTACTGTGGCCAAGGAGATCGACCACAGTCTTGTTAGCACTCGGTGGAGGATACTCCGGGATTCCAGGGTTTACTGGAGAGCCGAGTTCTGTGGTATTGACGATAGATTGGTTGCAGATACCCTTCAGGTCCACTTTAAAACTCCCATCTCTCCAGTGGCCACTCTAGGGTGTTTCACAAATAGAGAGAGGAGTGTGCTGCGAGGTTCGCCACAGCAGTCTCTGATTGGTTCACAGTGCTCAAAAAACCGACAGATCCAGTAGCTCTGTGGGATTTCTTTACACATGAAACACTCGATACAGTACAGTCCATTGGGAAATGCTTGAGGCCAAGGCAGAATTTTATCTCACTGAAGACACTGAAAGCCATAGGTATGTGTCACGTGGTTTGGCTGAATGGCAATCAGTATTTGCAATATTCCTTGGGCTCAGACACTGTTGAAAAAGGGACAAGGAACAGTTCATCAGGAATTTTGCTGGTGTGGTTGAAGGCCTGCTTACCAAGCCCTGAGAAAACTGAACTCCAAGCCCTCACAGATGACTGCAGTCTGCTTAGTGGATGGACTGATCATGTTGGGGTTCATTAATGTTGGGCTGAGTATTTTGAGCAGTGTAGCAGGTAGACCCTCCAGCAGTTAGACTGGACGCAATTCCTGTGCCAGACCCCCCATCAGCGGAGAATCTCCTACTCTAACTGAGGTTAGGGAGCCGACCTCTAAGATGAAGGGTCGGAAAGCTGCGGGCATGTGATATCCATGCTGAACTGCTAAAGGTTGGGGTTGAACCTATGGCATGGGGCTTGCATATGGTCCTGGCTGCCATCTGGAAGTCTGGTTCCATTCCCCTTGACCTGTTGAGGGTTAAGGTCATTCCTCTCTGGAAGGAGAAGGGGGATCGCTGGGACACTAGCAACTCCATGGCATCACACTGCTCAGTATACCAGGCAAGGTTTTTACCCCCATTTTTCTGAAACAGATCCGTGACCACTTTGCTACAACACCAGAGACCAGAGCAATCTGGATTCACTCTTGGCAAGTCCACAATAGACTGTATCCTAGCACTTCGAGTCACTTTGGAATGCTGTCATGGGTTCAGTCATGGGATGCTTGCAGGCTACATCGACATTAAGAAGGCATCTGACTCAGTACATCGAGAATCAGTATGGGAGATCCTGAGGGGAACTCCGACACGGATTATTGGTTTAACATCAAGCCTACATCCTGATACTGAAAGTGCTGTAATGCATGATAGGGACAGATCAAGCTTCTTCCCTATTAACTCAGGAGTGAGGCAAGGCTGTGTCCTTGTACCAACATTTTTCAATACTTGCATGGACTGGGTAATGGGCACAGTTACTATCCAAAGACAATGTGGAGCAACTTTGGGTGATATCAAGGTCATCGACCTCGACTTTGCCGACGATGTTGCTATCCTATGAATCTCTGGAATCACTGGTGATGGCTCTTGATACATTCAGTGATGAGGCAAATCCCTTCGGCCTAGAGGTCTCCTGGACCAAGACCAAGATCCAGGAGTTGGAGGGCCTGTTAGGGGAACCTGTTCAGTCAATACATGTTTACGGAGAGGACGTTTAAGTCACAGAGAGCTTTACATTCCCTGGTAGCATAGTTCATGTTTCTAGGTTGTCAGACCAGGAAGTCAGTAGACGGCTTGGTCTGGCAGCAGAAGCCATAAAATCAGTTAACAAGATCATTTGGAGTTGCTGGTACCTATGCAGAAGGACCAAGCTACGTGTATTCAAGGCCTTGATACTGCCAGTTTTACTCCATGGTAGTAAAACCTGGATGCTATACTGTGCCTTGGAATTTCATTTTGATACCTTTTGTAGCAGGTCCTTGCACCAGATCACTGGGGTACAGTTGGCAGGAACATGTGTACCAGCGATGGCTACACCGTGAGACTGGCATGGGACTTGTTACGTGTGTGTGTGTGTGTGTGTGCATATATATATATATATATATATATATATATATAT
>NC_051388.1:34193436-34195936 GCF_015228065.2 Penaeus monodon | reverse complement strand
TTGCCTGATTGAAATTAAAACGTCGAAATAACAAGATTAGATAAAAAAGTTCAATATGAATCTGAAGTTATCGAGGATGGATGAGAGACGGGGAGAGGATGCGTAAGAGACGGGGAGAAGATGTAGGTTGCGGGAGCTGGAAAAAGGTTACAAGTTGCAGAAAAAAACGTTTCCAACCTCACAGGAGATAGAGAGAAAGAGAGAGAGAGAGAGAGAGAGAGAGAGAGAGAGAGAGAGAGAGAGAGAGAGAGAGACAGAGACAGAGACAGACAGACAGACAGACAGAGAGTCGAAAGACAGTAAAAGAGAAAAAATCAACAGAGAGAGAAAGAGATGAGAGAGTGAGTGAATGAGTGAGAGACAGAAAGAGAAAGATATATATATATATATATATATATATATATATATATATATATATATATATATAGAGAGAGAGAGAGAGAGAGAGAGAGAGAGAGAAGACGAGAAGAGAGAGAGAGAGAGGAGAGGAAAAGAAGAGAGAGAGAGAGAGAGAGAGAGAGAGAGAGAGAGAGAGAAGAGAGAGAGAGAGAGAGAGAGAGAGAGAGAGAGAGAGAGTTAAAGTTTAAAGTTTAAAGTTTGGTTTGGATTCCATTTGATACAATGGATATTCTTGGTGTGACATAGTGCCTGCTTGATTTTTGCTCACGTGTGTGAGCTGCTGCTGACTCGGCGGAACCGAGTCCTTGCCCGCCGTGGTGCCCAGCCACAGCAGTAACCTCCGGGCGACAGTTGCAACTTCTCGCGCCTGGGCGGGGCGCGAACCGCCGACCCCTCGGATGAGAGGCCGACACGTTACCACTGTACTAGCCCGGAGGAGAGAGAGAGAGTGAGAAAGAGTAAAAGAGCGAAAGAGGGGGAGAAAGAATGAAAGAGAGAGAGAGAGAGAGAGAGAGAGAAAAGAGAGAGAGAGGGGGAGGAGAGAGAGAGAGAGAGAGAGAGAGAGAGACCCGAGGAAAAAAGGAGAGAGAGAGGGGGAGAAGATGAGAGAGAGAGAGGGGGGAGGGGGAGAAGAGAGAGGGGAGAGAGAGAGAAAGGAGAGAGAGAGGAGAGGGGAAAAGAAGAGAGAGAGGATGGGGAGTGAGAGACAGACAAAAAAAAGAGAAAGAATGCCCGGGACACACACACACACCCACACACAAACACACAAAACAAAAAAGAGAGGAGAGGGGAGAGAGAGAGAGGAGAGGAAAAGGGGGAGAGAGGAAGAAAAGAGAGAGAGGAGAAGGGGGGAAAGAAAGGGGGGAGAGAGAGAGAAAAGAAGGGGAAAGAAAGAGAGAGAGGGAAGAGAGGGGAAGGAAGGGGAGAAAGAGAGAGAGAGAAAGAAATGAGACAGAGAAGACCCGAGGGGGGCGCGGGGGAAAGGGGAGAGAGAGAGAGAGAGGGGAGAGAGAGAGAGAGGGGGGAGAATGGTGTGCAGGGCGAAAAGCCCCCGAGATAAAAAGATAGATAGAGAGAGAGAGGGGAGAGGGGAGAGAAGGGGAAAAGAGAGGAAAAAGGAGAAAGTGTGTGTCAGAAAAGCCCCGGAAAGAGGAGAGAAGAGAGAGAGAGGGGAGAAGAGGGGAGGGGGGAGGGGAGAGAGAGAGGGAGAACGGGGGGGGAGAGAGAAGAGAGAGAAGGAGAATGTTTTGTGTCAGACAGACAGACAAAAAGAGAGAAAAGGGGAGAGAAGAGGGGGAGAGGAGAGAGGGGAGAGAAGAGAGAAGAGAAGAGAGAGAGAGAAAAAAGAGAGAGAAAAAAAGAGAGAGAGGGGGAGAAAGAGAAGGAGAGAGAGAGAGATGAGAGAGAAAAGAGAGAGAGAGAGAGAAAAGAAAAAAAGACAAAAAGACAGGGGAAAACAGAAAGCGCGAAAAAGAGGTAAAAAAAGGAAAAAAAAAAAAACAGAGAGAGAAAGAGGGTGAAAAAGGGGTGAGTGAAATGAGAGAGAGACAGAAAGAGAAAGAATATATATATAATATTTTTATATATATAAATATATATATAATATATATATATATAGAGAGAGAGAGAGAGAGAGAGAGAGAAGGGAGAGATGGAAGGAGAGAGAGGGGGGGGAAAAGAGAAATCGAAAGAGAGAGGAAGAAAAGAGAGAGAGAAAGGAAAAGAGAAGGAAAAGGGGAGAGAGAGGAGGAAGAGAGAGAGGGAGAGAGAGAAAAAGAAAAAGAGAGAGAGAGAGAGGGGAGGGGATGGGGAGGGGAAAAGAGACGGGGGGAAGAGAGAGAGGGGAAGGGGAGAGAGAGAGGGGAGGGGGGGGGGGGGGAGGGAGAGAGAAAAAGAGGGAGAGACAGAGAAAGAGAGAGAAAGAGAAGAGAAGGGGAAAATGAGAAGGGGGGGGGAAGAGAGGGGAGAGAGAGAGAGAGAAGAGATAGAAAGGGGAAGAGAAAAGAGACGAGAGATGGAGAGGAAGAGAGAGGAGAGAGAGGGGGGGGGGGGCAGAGAAAGAGATAGGGGAGTAAAAAGGGGAGAGAGAGAGAGGAGAGGA
>NC_051388.1:34170936-34185936 GCF_015228065.2 Penaeus monodon | reverse complement strand
ATATTCCAAAATGCCGTTTTTTCGGTTTCAGTAATGATTTTGGAAATTAGGGTATTAATGATCATTATTAGAATTGTATTAATCATGACAATAATGATGACAAAAATAAAAATAATCAGAATCTTGATAGAAATTTATTATTATTATTATTATTGTTATTATTATTATTACTTTTTTATTAGTATTATTAAATATATATATATATATATATATATATATATATATATATATATATATATATATATATATATATATATATATAAATAATAACAATAATTAAGATAATAATGATAATTATAATGATATTAGTTATTATAATGTTATTATTATCAGTTTTATTACCTTTATTAATAGTATAATTACAAAAAAACTTATTATAACTGTTATAATTAGAGTAATAATAATAATTATTAAAATAATAATTTAAATAATTATTATAAAATCTTTATTGCTTTTATTATTATTATTACTATTATTGTTGCTATTATTAGTATAATTGCAAAAAATATAAATATATAATATAGCTTCAATAATTGCAATAATAATGATAATAATGTTGATAAAGATGATAAAAAAGATGAAAATGAAGATGATGATCATGATAAAGATCATTAAGATGATAATAATGATGATAATAACAGGAATCTTGTCCATTTATAATAAAAAAAGGTGAAAAAATCCAATAGTCGAAAAAGGACAAAATCTATTATTTATTATTAGTATAATTGAAAAAAAGCATATTATAATAATGATAATAATAATTGCAATAATTATGATAAAGATGATAATAATGATGATGATGATGAAGAAACGATCAAAATGATGATAATAGTGTCCATTTATAATAAAAAGGAAAAAGTGGAAAGTCGATAAAGTGGCCAAATCTAGCAAAACATAGCCTTTTGAATTTAAACTCCAAAATACCGTTTTTTTTTATTTCATTGATGATTTTGGCAATCATTAGAGTAATAATGATAATTATTAGAATTCTATTAATCATGATAATAATGATAAAAATGACAATAATGAGAATCTTCATGGATATTGATTATTTTATTATTGCCATTATTGTTATTATTATTATTATTATTATTATTATTATTATTATTATCATTATTATTATTATTAAAGAAAAAAAAAATCTAAAAGTCGATAAAGCGGCCAAATCTAGCAAAATATAGCCTTTTGAGGTCATACTCCAATATACCGTTTTTTTTTTTTTTTTTTTTTTTTTTTTTTTTTTTCAATGATGATTTTGGCAATTATTAGAGTAATAATGATAATTATTAGAATTCTATTAATCATGATAATAATGATAAAATGAGAATAATGAGAATCTTGATGGATATTGATTATTTTATCATTACCATTATTGCTATTATTATTGTTATTATTATTATTATTATTGTTATTATTATTATTATTATCATCATCATCATCATTATTACTATTATCATTATTATTATTATTATTATTATTATTATTATTATTATTATTATTATTATTATTATCATTAGTATTATTATATAAAAATATATTATAACAGCAATAATAACAATAACTATGTTAATAATAATAATTATAATGATAACAGTTATTATAATATTGTTATTATTATCCTTGTTTTTATTGTTATCATTATCATTATTATTACATTTATTATTAGTGCAATTGCAAAAAAAAAAAAAATTATAACTGTTATAATGACAGTAATAATGATAATAATTAAAATGATAATGTAAATAATTATTCTAAAATCGTTATTATTGTCATTATTATTGTTATTACTATTATTCTTGTTCTTATTATTAGTATAATTGCAAAAAAATATATTATAGCTGCAATAATTGAAATGATAATGATAATATTGATGATAATAATTGGAAGACGATAATAATGATGATGATGGTGATAACAATCATAAAGATGATAATGATGATAATAATGATAACAATAACAGTAATCGTGTGAATATAATAAAAAAAAAAATCCCAAAAGTCGAAAAATCAGGAAAATCTATCATAATACAGCCTCTTGAGATTATGCACCATAATGCAATTTTCGATTTCATTATTATTATTATTATTATTAATTTGATTATAAGCATTATGATAAAAAAAATATATTATATCTGCAATAATAACAATAATTATGATAATAATGATAATTATAATAATAATAGTTATTATAATATTGTTTTAATAATTATCATTGTTATTATTACCATTATTATTACCGTTATTATTAGTATAATTGCAAAAAAGCTTATTTTATCTGTCATAATTACAGTAATAATGATAATAATTAAAATAATAATGTAAATAATTATTGTAAAATCGTTATGATTTTTATTATTATTGTTATTACAATTATTGTTGTTGTTATTATTAGTATAATCTTAAAAATCTAACAAAATATAGCCTTTTGGGATTATACTCCAAAATGCCATTAATTCGATTTCAGGGATGATTTTAGCAATTAGGGTAATAAAGATAATTATTAGAATTGTATTAATCATGACAATAATGATGATAAAAAATGAGAATAATGATAATCTTGATAGAAATTCATTATCTTTATTATCATTATATTATTATTATTATTATTATTATTATTATTATTATTAATATTATTATTATATTATTACTATTGCTATTATTACTATTATTATTATTATTACTATTATTATTATTATTATTATTTGTTATTATTATTATCTTCATTATTTATCATTATTATTATTATTATTAATTTTTTATTAGTATTTTTATAGAAAATATATTATAACTGTAATAATAACAATAATTATGATAATTATGATACAAAATATTTTTATCTCTTATAATTAGAGTAATAAATATAATAAACAAAATAATAATGTACATAATTATAATAAAATTCATTATTATTTTGATATTATTATTATTATTATTATTATTATTATTATTATTGTTGTTATTGTTATTACTAGTATAATTGCAAAACAATATAATATAGGTGTAATAATTGCAATGATGAAAATG
Source organism: Penaeus monodon (assembly GCF_015228065.2). Taxonomy (NCBI): domain Eukaryota; kingdom Metazoa; phylum Arthropoda; class Malacostraca; order Decapoda; family Penaeidae; genus Penaeus; species Penaeus monodon. The sequence goes on along the minus strand of NC_051388.1, from coordinate 34,182,913 downwards.
ATGATGATGATCATGATAACGATCATAATGATGATAATGATGATAATAATGATTAAAATAAGAATAAGAAAAAAAAATCCCAATACTCGAAAAACCGGGAAAATCTAACAAAATATAGTCTTGATGACACTCCATAATGCATTTCTTTTCGATTTCACTGATTATTATTATTATTATATTCATTAATAATGATAATAATAATAATAATATTATTATTATTATTACTATTATTATTATTATTATTACTCTTATCATTATTATTATTATTATTATTATTATTATTATTATTACTTTTATTATTAGTGTTATTATAAAAAAATGTATTCTAATTGTAATAATAACAATAATTATTAATCATTATTATTACTACCATTATTATTAGTATAATTAAAAAAAAAACTTATTAGTAGCGTTATAATTACGGTAATAATTTTAATAATTAAAATAATAATGTAAATAATTATTATAAAATCCGTACTATTTTTATTATTAATGACATTACGGTTATTGTTGCTGTTATTGTTTGTATAATTGGAAAATATATTATGGCTGTAATAATTTAAATAATAATTTAAATAATAATAATAATAATTGCAATAATAATGTTAACGATGATAGTAATGATGATGATGATAAAGATGATAAGAATGATAATAACAGTAATCGTATCGCTTTATAATAAAAAAAGGGAAAAAATCACAAAATTCGAAAAGGCGGCAAAATCTAGCAAAATATAGGCTTTTGAGATTCTACTCCAAAATATTATTTTTTCTATTTAAATGATGATTTTAATAATGGGTAATAATGATAAAGATTAGAATTTTAATAGGGAAATAATGATAATTATTAGAATTGTATTAATTCTGACAATATTGATGATAAAAATGAGAATAAAGAGAAAATTATAGAAATTGATGAATATTATTATTATCATTATTATTATTATTTTTTTTTTTTTTTTGGTATTATTATAAAAAAAATATATTATAACTGTAATAATAACAATAATTACGATAATAATGATTATTATAATAATAATAGTTATTATAATATTGTTATCATTATCATTATTATTACCTTTATGAATAGTATAATTGCAAAAAAAAAAAAAAACGTTGTAATTACAGTAATAACGATAATAATTAAAAGAATAATGTAAATAATTATTATAAAATCGATATAATTTTTACTATTGTTCTTCTTATTATTATTGTAATTATTATTGGTATAATTGAAAAAATATATAGCTGCAATTGTTTCAATAATAATGATAATAATTGTAATAATGATGATAAAGATGATGATAATGATGATGATAATGATGATGATGATGAAAACGATGTCCATTTATAATAAAAAGAAAAAAAAATCTCATAAGTTGAAAAAGCGGGAAAATCGGGCAAAAAAAAGAATTTTGAGATTATACTCATTTTTTTTTTATTATTATTAAAAGGGTAATAATGATAATTAATAGAATTGTATTAATCATGACAATAAAGATGATAGAAATGAGAATAATGAGAATCGATAGAAAAGGATTATCATTATTGTTATAATTCATTATTATTATTATTATTACTATTATTATTATTATTATTATTATTATTATTATTGATTTCTTATTGTTATTATTATTATTATTATTATTATTATTATTATTATTATTATTGTTGTTGTTGTTGTTATTATTACTTTTAATGTTAATATTACTATTATTATTATTATTAATAATACTATTATTGTTATTATTATTATTATTATAATAATAATAATAATTATTATTATTATTGTTGTTGTTGTTTTTGTTGTTATTATTATCATTATATTACCATCATTAAGAGTATATTTGCAAAAAACAAATATTATAACTGTTATAATTACAGTTATTATGATAAAGATTAATATGATAATCAAATTAATTATAATAAATAAATAAATAATTATTATAAATAATTATAAATGATTATTATTATTATTGTTATTATTATTATTATTAGCATTAATATTATTATTACTATTATTTTCATTGTTATTATTATTATTATTATTATCATTATTATCATAATAATAATAATCATTATTATTATTATCATTATTATTATTATTGTTATTATTATTATTATCATTATTTCTTTTTTTTTTTGTTATAGAATCGTTATTATTTGTATTATTATTGTTATTACTCTTATTGTGTTTGTTATTATTAGCATAATTGCAACAAAAATATAGTATAGGTGGAATAATTGCAATAATAATGGTAATAAGGATGATAATAATTGCAATAATGATGATAACGATGATAATAATGATGATGATGATAACGATCATAATGATGATGATGATCATAAAAATAATAAAAGTAATCGTGTCCATTTATCATAAAAAAAAATCCCAAAATTCGAAAAAGCGGAAAATCTAGCAAAATATAGCCTTTTGAGATTATACTGCAAAATGCCATTTTTTCGATTTCAATGATGATTTTGGGTATTATGGGAATAATGATAATTATTAGAATTGTATTAATCATGACAATAATGATAAAAATCTTGACAATCTTGATAGAAATTAATTACTATTAATATTATCATTATTATAATTATTATTATTATTTTTTTATTATTATTATCAATATTACCTTTTTATTAGCATTATTATAATTTTTTTTTATTATAACTGTAATAATAACAATAATTACGATAATAATATAATTATAATATTGATACTTATTATAATATTGTCCTTATTAATACCTTTATTAGTAGTATAATTGCAAAAAAAAAAAAAAAGATATATTATAACTGTTGGAATTACAGTAATAATGATAATAATTAAAATAATAATGATAATAATTAAAATAATAATGTAAATTATTATTATAAAATCGCCATTATCTTTATTATTATTATTACTATTATTGCTGTTCTTATTAGTAGTATTATTGCAAAAAATATATTGTAGCTACAATAATTGTAATAATAATGATAATAAAGATGATAATGATGATGATTATGATGATGATAACGATCATAATGATGATAATTATGATAATAATGATGATAATAACAGTAATCATGTCCATTTATAATAAAAAAAAAGGAAAAAGAAAAAAAAATCAAAATTCGAAAAAGCGGAAAAAATCAAGCAAAATATAGCCTTTTGATATTATACTCCAAAATTCCGTTTTTTCGATTTCACTGATGATTTTGGCAATTATTAGGGTAATAATAAGTATTAGAATTATATTAATCATGACAATAATGATGATAAAAATAAGAATAATGAGAATCTTGATAGAAATTGGTTATCATTATTATCACTATTATTATTATTATTATTATTATTATTATTATTATTATTATTATAATTATTAATATTATTAGTTTTATTATTTGAAGAATGTATTATAACTATAATAATAATAATAATTATGATAATGATGATAATTATAATGATAATAGTTATTATAATGTTGTTATTATTATTATTGTTTGTTTCATTATTATTCCTTTAACTTAAAATTTAAAAAAAAAGAAAACTTATTAAAATGTTATTTACGAATAATGATAATAATTAAAATAATTATGTAAATAAAAACTAAAATAATAATGTAAATAATAATGATAAAATTTTTATTATTTTTATTATTGTTGTAATTTCTATTATTGTTATTGTTATTATTAGTATAATTGCAAAAACATATATTATAGCTGTAATAATTGCAATAATAAAAAAAAATAATGATGAAAATAATTGCAATAATGAAGATGATAATAATAATGATAATGATGATTATGACGATGAAAAAGTCTAATGAGATTACTGTGATAATAATGATGATAATAAAAGTAATCGTGTCCATTTATAATAGAAAAAGAAAAAAAATCCCAAAAGTCGAAGAAGTGGCAAAATCTAGGATGATATTTCTTTGTGAGATTAGTCTCCAAAATATATTTTTTTTCGATTTCAATTAACATTTAGGCAATTATCAGGGTAATAAAGATAATTATTAGAATAACGATAAGAATAAGAATAAAGATAAAAATAAAAATAAAGGCAATCTTGATAGAAATTGATTATTATTATTATTATGATTTTTATTATTATTATTATTATTATTATTATTATTAATGTTAATATCATTATTATTATTATTATTATTATTATAATGATAAAAATTAAATAATGATGTAAATATTTATTAGAAAACCGTTGTTGTTTTTATTATTATTATTACTTTTATTCTTGTTCTTATTATTATAATTGCAAAAGAAATATATTATAGCTGCAATAATTGAATTATTAATGATATTAGTGATAATAATTAAACAATGATGATAAAGATGAAAATAATGATGATAATGACGATGGCGATGATGATAATGAGGATAATAATAATGACAATAAAGGTAATCGAGTCCATTTATAATTTTAAAAAAGTTAAAAAAGCGTTAAAATCTGGCAAAATATAGCCAAAATGCTTTTTTTCGATTTCAATTATGATTTTGTCAACTATTAGGGTAATAATGATAATTATTAGACTTGTATTATATTTGACAAAAATGATAAACCCAAAAAATTTTAAATAATATGATAATATATAGAAAAATATAATAAACTTTTATTTTTATTTTTATCATTATTATCATTATTTTTAATATTTATTATTATTATTATTACTTTTATTATTTTGTTAATTATTATTATTATTTTTATTTTTTCATTTTTATTATTTTTTTTATTATTTTTTGTTGTTATTGATAAATCATTATTTTTTATTATATTTTTATTATTATTATTATTTTATTTTATTATAATTATTTTTATTATTTATTATTTTATTATTTTTTATCTTTATTATTTTTTTTTTTTTTTTTTTATTTAAAAACTATATTAATAACAATACGGTAATAATGATAATCATAATGATAATAGTTGTTTTGATATTGTTAATATTATTATTATTGTTATTATTATGATTATTATTACCTTTATTATTAGTATAGTTCCAAAAGAAATATATTATAACTGTTATAATTACAGTAATAAGGGAAAAAAATTAAAAATAATATAAATAATTATAATTATTTTTTATTACTATTATTGTTGTTGTTGTTATTAATATGACTACAAAAAATGATGATGATGATCATAAAGATGATATGATAATGTTTAAAATAACAGTAATCATTTCAATATAAAAAAGAAAGAAATTCCCAAAAGTCGAAAATCTAGCATAATATAGCCTTCTGAGATTATTCTGCAGAATGCCGTTTTTTCGATTTCAAGGATGATTTTTGGCAATTAATAGGGTAACGATAATTATTAGAATTTTATCAATCATGACATTAATGATTAATTATTATTATTATTATTATTGTTATTACTACTATTATTATTATCATTTTACAATTATTACTTTTCTATTATTATTATTATTATCAATATTATTACCTTTATTATTAGAGTAATTCCAAAAAAAAATTATCATAACTGTTATAAATACAGTAATAATTTTTAAAAATTAAAATAATAATGTAAATAATTCTTATAAAATCGTTATTATTTTATAATTATTCTTACTACTATCATTGTTGTTGTTATTATTGGTATATGTGCAAAAAATATATATAATATAGCTGCAATAAGTGCAATAATAATGATGATAATAATTTCAATAATGATGATTAGGAGAAATAAGTGATAAAAACGTTCTTTTCCATTTAAAAAAAAAAGGAAAAAGAAAAATTTCTAAAAGTCGAAAAAAACCGGCAAAATCTAGCAATATACAGTCTTTTGAGATTATACTCCAAAATGCCATTTTTTCGTTTCTTTGTGTTTTGGAAATTTATTGGTAATAATGGTAATTTTTAAATTTTTGTATTAATCATGACAAAATTAAAAAATAGAAAAATGAGAATCTTGATAAAAATTTGATTATTATTACTATTATATCTTTTAAAAATTATTATCATTGTTTTTTACTATTATTACTTTTATTTTTTATTGTTTTTATCACTTAATTGTTATTATATTATTATTATTATTACTATTATATTTTATATTATATTATTATAAAAAACGTATTGTAGCTGTAATGATAACAATATGATAATAAAGATAATAATAATGATAATAGATATTAAAATATTACTATTATCGTTATTTTCATTATTATCATTATTTTTACCTTTATTATTAGTATAATTGCAAAATTATATATATATATTTTAATTGTTGTAATTACAGTAATAATGATAATAATTAAGATATTAATGTAAATAATTATTGTAAAATCGTTATTGATTTTTTTATTATTTTTTTTAAATATTTTGGTTTTTTGTTATTTTTATATGACCAAAAAAATTATTTAGTTTTAATCTTGCAATAAAATGATGAAAATTTTTTTGAAAAGATATAACGATGAAAATAATGGGATAAGAGATGATGATAACGACTTTAAATGAAATGATGATAAATGTGTTTATTATCATTATTGCCCCTTCATTATTATTTAAAAATATCGTTAATACCCCAAACTAGGCTATTTTGATATGAAATGATGAAAATGGCTATATTGAAAATGATAATGATAATGAGAAAAAATGATGTTATTTAATTTTATTACCTTTATTATTATAAATATCGTATAATATCCCCAAACTAAGGCTATTTTTAAAATGAAATGAGAGAAAGGGCTATATGTAATGAAATGAAAATGATGAAAAAGGGATTTTTCATTATTAGTCCCTTCATTATTAGTATAATATCGTATAATATCGCCAACTCAGGCTATATGGCCACCTAGCTTGCCCCCCTCTGGCACCCTGCCCATCAGTTGTCTCCCTGTAGCACCACGGGGGGGAGGAGAGTGGGGGGGAAATGTTAGGGGTTGTTTGGGGAGGTTTGGCTTCGATAGTTTAGGATAGATTTGGGTTTGGTACATAAATTCGGCTGGGTTTTGGTTAAGTTAAATTGGTTTGGGAGAAAATTTTGGGTTTAAAATAGAATTTTTAGTTTTTGGTTATATTTATAAGGATAGGGTTGGTTGAAATGTCAGTTAGGTTTTAATTTTAATGCTAGGTTTTAAATTTCTTAGATTTAGGTTAGGTTTGGTTTAGGTTTTAATTGATTAAAAAGAAAAATTGGGTAGGGGATTTTTATTTAGGTAGGGGGGGTTTGATTTAGGGACTTAGGTTTTAAACTAGTAATGGTTAATAAGATTAGTTTTTTTAGGGTTTTGGTTTTCATTAGGGTTTGGTCATGTTTAGGTTAGGTTAGGGATGGGTTTTTGGGGAACGTTTATTGATGTTAGATTAAATTGTAATTAGAAGGTTAAAAATGTTAAATTAGGGTAGAATCGTTATTTTTGGTTATGTGGGGATTCGTTTTTTTGTGTAGGGGATTCGTTTTGGGTTTGGGTTTTGGTTTGGGTTTGGTATGGCTGGGTAGTTTAGTTTCCTTTTGGTTGAATAGTTTTGTTAAAACGATGGGGGAGGGAAAAATTTAAAATGTTAAATTGGGTAGATTCGTTATTTTTTGTTTGTTAGGTTAGGTTAGGTTAGGTAGGTATGGGTTTTGTTTGTTTTGGACCCCTTTTGGATAAATGGAAGGTTAACTCTTAAAGATAAAAAGGTTACAATGAAATTGGGGTTCAGTTGTTATTTTTGTCGAGGTATAGGGTTTTTAGGTTTTTGTTAGGTTACATATGGTTAGGTTACGTTTTTGCTTAGGTTGGGGGTTTTAGGGTTTGGTTGAAAAGTAAGCTTAGATTAAATTTGAATCAAAATAGATTAGAATAGTTCTTTGGGGAGTGATTTTATTTGGTTCGGAAAGGTTTTCATAAAAAACCAACTAATTTAAGTGCTTAGGGTTTGGGAATTTTGGGTTTGGTTTGGGGAAAAGGGGAAAAAGATATCTGGGGGAAAATTTATTTTAGGGCCTTTGGAAATATTTTTTTTGGGGATTATTTAGGTATAAGGAGAAACTAACAATTTAGCAATTAAAAGTTTATTTTTGAAGCTTCGAAAATTTTTTTTTTTAGTTTAAAAAAATAAATATTTTCTTTTTTTTAAATTTTTTTTATATATTGGGATCTATAATTTAAGGGGGACTCTCCCTACAAAACACGATCAGTAATTGTTTGATATTCAGGCTTAAAATTTTCCGTTCTACATGATCATTGTTCCTTATAATAATAGGCATTGGGGATTTTTTTTCTATGTATTCCCCCCCCCCCCCGTAAAAAATTTTATTTAAAATATTAATATCACCCACACACAACACACACACACACAAATATATATAAAAATTATATATATAAATAATAAAATATTAATATATTATATATATATAAAATTTTATATTATATAAATTCTACTCCCTTCCCCCTGAGTTCTCCCATTCCCTCCTCTCCTCTTCCATCCATTTTATGTCTCTGTTTTTTCTCAACTTCTTTTATCTATCTTCTAAATTTTTATTTCATTTTTTATCTACTATTATCTATAACTGTCTATCTACCACCTACATCTATCTATTTATCTATCGTCGACCTAGCTATTAACATACACCATTTTTTTTTTATTTGTGTCGGCACTGATTTTAGTTTTAAAGATAGATAAACAGACAATATAAATAATAAATTATAGATACAAAAATACAAATATATAACTTTCATACATTTATATATATATATATATATTATATATATATATATATATTTTAAATATAATATATAAATTATATATATAATTTATAATATATAATATATATTAAAAATTATATATATATATTATAATTTTAAAATATTAAAGTTTTACATATAAAAAAATAAAAATTTTTGAAAAATTTTATGTATATATATGTATATCTCTCTATTATATTCTATATATTATACCTACTAACTCTCTTCTCTCTCTCACTCTCTCTCTCTCTAACTCTCACTCTCTCTCTAACTCTATATAATATATTTAAAAATATTATATATATATATATTAAAATATATATATATATATTAATATATATATATTATATAATAATATATTTAAACTACTCAATGTATACCCAAACATAAACACACACACAAACCACACATCACCACACATATTGTGTGTGTGTGTGTTATATTATATATATAATTATAATATATATTTATTTTATAAATTTTAAAATTTTATATTAAATGGGATATATAATGTATATTTATATATATTTAATATTTTATATATATAAATTTAAATATATATATATTATTATATTTATAATTTTATATATATTATATTTATATTCACACAAACACACACAATATGTATATATATATATATATATATAATTTTATATATATAGTAATATTTTAATTTTATATATATATATATTTATATATAAATATTTTTTATTTATTTGTTTGTTTTATATACTTATAGATATTAAAGCATATCTATCTATATAATATTAAAATAATATATATATAATAATTATTACATATATATATATATATATATATATATATAAAAATATCTATTATCAACCCCAAAATAAGTTGTGTGTTTGTGTTTATTTGTTTGTTCTGTTTAGTATAAAAAATATAATGCACATATTTCATCTTATATATATTTTATATTTTTTCACACCAAAATTTTCTTTTCATTCCCCCCCCCTCCTTCTCCGTTCCCCTTTTCTCTCCTTCTCCTACTTCTCTCCTTTTCCCCCTCCGCTTTTCCTCCTCTTCCCCTTCATCTCCACATCCACTACACACACACACACACACAACACACTCCCCACACACCACACACCACGCACCACACCACACCACATACCCCACACCACATATATATATATTATTATATATTATAAAATATATATATTATATATATAAAAATATATTTATTTAAATAAATAAAATATATATATTATATAAATTTTAATATATATTAAATATATAATATATATATAAAATATAAATTATTATATTATATATATATATATTATATATAATATAATTTATATATATATATAACATATATATATATATTAATATATATTTTATATATTTTAAAATTATATTATGTGTGTGTTTGGTGTTTGGGGGTATATTTTGTTGTGTTGGTGGTGTGTGTGTGTTATATTAAATATATATATTAAATTTATATTTATTATATTATAATTTTAATATATTAAAAATATATATTTATGTATTTATTTTTATATTTTATTATTTAAAATAATATTACATATATATATAATTATATAATAAATATATATAATATATATTATATAATATAATTATATATATATACGCATATTTTATATTTGTATATATATTATTTACATATAACAATTTTATACATTATATTTAGATGTAAAGTTTTATATATAAAATTTATTTTTAAAACATTATTCATAAATGTGCATAGATATATCCTATATTAAATTAAGTTTTATATATATATATTATAATATATATATATATATATTATAATAATATATTATATATATATATAATATAATATATATATATATATATATAATATATATTTTAATATATATATATATAAAATGTATATATATATATATATTTTATAAAAATATAGATATTTTATATATATATATATTATATATATATATATATGTTATATAATATATTATATTATATATATATATATATTATATATTATATATATATATATATATGAATATAGATGGATGATAATAATGATGATAATAACAGGAATTGTGTCCATATATAATAAAAAAGGTAAAAGAAAAAAAATCCCAAAAGTCGAAAAAGCGGCAAAATCTAGCAAAATATAGCCTTTTGAGAGTATACTTCAAAATTACGTTTTTTCTATTTATATAATAATTTTGGTAATTATTAGGGTAATAATGATAATAATTACCAGAATTCTATTAATCATAACAATAATGATGATAAAAATGAGAATAAAGAGAATTTTGATAACATTTGATGATTAATAATATGAACATGATCATTATTATTATAATTATTATTATTGTTATTATTATTGTTAATATTATTATTATCATTATTGTTATTATTATTACTATTATTATTATTATCATTGTTATTATTATTATTTTATTATGATGATTATTATTATTATTATCATTATTTTTATTATTATTATTATTATTATTATTATTATTACTTTAATTATTAGTATTATTACAAAAAATCATAACTGTAATAATAACAATAATAATAATAATAGTAAGAATCGTTATAATATTGTTGTTAATTTTATTATTGTTATTATTATCATTATCATTATTTTTACTATTATCATTGTCATTATTTTTACTGGTAGTATAACCGAAAAAATAATTATTATAACAGTAATAATTACAGTAATAACGATATTAATTAAAATAATGATATAAATAATTATTATAAAATCGTTATTATTGTTATTACCAATGTTATTAATATTATTATTGTTCTTATTATTGGTATAGTTGGAAAAGAATATATTATAACTGCAATAATTGCAATAATGATAATAATTGCAAAAATGATGATAATAATTGAAATAATGATAATAATGATGATAATCATGATGATAATGATGAAAATGATGATAATAACGATAGTAATGATAATAATCATGACAATAACAGGAATATAATAAAAAAGTAAAAAAAAAAAAGTCGAAAAAGCGGCCAAATCTAGCGAAATATTGCCTTATGAGAGTATACTCCAAAATTATGTTTTTTTCGATTTCTTTGATGATTTTGGCAATTATTAGGGTAATATGGATAATAATTACCAGAATTGTATTAATCATGACAATAATGATGATGAAAGTGAGAATAAAGAGAATTTCGATAACATTTGGTGATTAATAATATTATTAACATTATCATTATTATTATTATTATTATTATTATTATTATTATTATCATTATCATTATTATTATTATTATTATTACTATTATTATTATCATCATCATTATTATTATTATT
>NC_051388.1:34158436-34163436 GCF_015228065.2 Penaeus monodon | reverse complement strand
TAGTCAGTGTTGGAGGGAGCGGAGAACACGTCCCTCTCAACTGGACGGATTCTGATGCCTTCCAGCAGTGCTGCAAGGACTGTGGCAGGAATGGTCACCAGCCGAGTGCATGTCCTAAGACTAAGGAAGTGGTACAGGCGGAAAACTCGGACATGCTGGAGAAGGGGGCCGAAACCCAGCCGTCCTCGGTTCCCGGGCCCCGACTTGGGTAAGCTGCCGTCGAACCAGCACGATGCAGGTGAAGGGCTCAATAGATGGGAAGCCATGCCGCCTGACAGTGGACACTGGGGCAGAGAAGACCCTAGTGCGGCCTGATATGTTGGCCACAATGCGACTTCCGACTTCCAGACGCACCACAGAGACTGTGTGGTGTCACGGGGCATTGTGTGCAGCTCAAGGGGCCAGTGGAGGCTCGTGGGCAGCATGGTGCAGCGGCTGCCGGTGTATGTGGCCAATCTGGATGAGCACTGTTTGCTGGGCCTTGACTACCTGACGCAGAGTAAGGCGTGTGTCGACCTTGGACGGAAGCTGGAGAGGGTGCACGGTGAAGATGTGCCCTTGCTTCCAGAGGTTGGCTGTGCAGAGGTAGTTACAGCTGAACGACTGCACTTTGCCCCCAGGACAGAGTCTAGAATCCGGTGTCGACTGTCAAGAGTGATGCGTGGAGTAGAGGGCCTCGTTGAGCCCATTCAAAACCTGCAGCTGGCTGATGGCGTAGCGGTTGGGCGGAGCCTTGTTGGACCAGGGGAGGGGTTAGTTACAGTGTTGGTAGCTAACTTCTCTAATAAGTACCTGAAGGTGCCAGCTGGTGCAAAGCTGGGCACTTGTGAGGAAGTGGAGCGTCCAGAAGAGTCGTCGGGGAGCGAGGAGTTGGTTGGTGTGGGGCCGTTGCCTGACTTCCTCGGGGACTTGGCGCACCGGCTGTGGCGTTACCATGGGCCAGGAAGGTACTCCTGGGGCCATGGTGAAAAAGATGACGTTAGCCCCAGTAGCGGCGATGAGGACGTAGCAGACACTGACCGAGATGAGGACGAGCATTTGGACGGTGAGGGCGATGCAGCAGACGTCAATGGTGAACATGAGCCAGGTCTTGGGACAGGAGATACCCCTCTGGGTGCCACTGCCAATCTACCGCCGCCCACACCTCCTCCAGAGAGACCCCAGCGAGAGCGAAGAAAGCCGCACCGGATGAAAGATTTTTGTGTTTCTGCGAACTGATTTTATTTAAATTTTCTGTAGTTTGTTTCAGGTTTAGATATGTCAGAGCAGACGGGTCGTCTGCTTGATAGGGGGGGATAGTGCTACGCCAGTGGGTCTTTGTCTCTGTGCGAAACATGTGTTTACATGAAGGGACCTGGGCAAACATGTCGCAGCTGGCTGTGAGCGGAGGAACAAGCCGAGAGACGCAGTTGGGTGCTGCTCCGGTGAAGACCTCGTTTGTGCCCTTGTGACCTGATATTTTGTGTTGCCCTGTTATAAGCTGTATTGTGCTGTGTGACATGCTGTTTTCCCCCCTGTATTGTGCCTTTAGAAAAGTGTACGGGTAAATAACTTGTGTAAATAAAGGAAAGACTGTCATCGTGTGTTTATTTCGTGCCCTGCCTCGCCACCTGACGTTTTCCCTCCTGGTGTTCTGGGACGCTGTGGTGCTCGGTGCCTCTTGGAGCTGTTCAGTGTTCACGACCCTGTATATAACACGCCGTCTGCCTAGCCTACCTTGTGTTGGTGGCAGAGAGACGAGGCGGTCGGCGTAACAATATATATATATATATATATATATATATACTGTTACGCCGACCGCCTCGTCTCTCTGCCACCAACACATGGCAGGCTAGGCAGACGGCGTGTTATCCACAGGGTCGTGAACACTGAACAGCTCCAAGAGGCACCGAGCACCACAGCGTCCCAGAACACCACCACGAGGGGAAACGCCAAGTAGCGAGGCAGGGCACGAAATAAACACACGATGACAGTTTTTCCTTTATTTACACAAGTTATTTACCCGTACACTTTTCTATAGGCACAATACAGGGGGGACACCAGCATGTCACACTGCACGATACAGCTTATAACAGGGCAACACAGTTTATCAGGTCACAAGGCACACACGAGGTCTTCACAGGAGCAGCACCCAACCGCGTCTCTTGGCTTGTTCCTCTGCTCCTCCGCTCACAGCCAGCTGCGTCATGTTTGCCCAGGTCCCTTCATGTTAACACATGCCCAGGTCATCCTTTTCATGTTAACACATGTTTCACACAGAGACAAGACCCACTGGCGTAGCACTATCCCCCCCTATCAAGCAGACGACCCGTCTGCTCTGACATACCTAAACCTGAAACAAACTACAGAAAATTTAAATAAAATTAGTCCTCAGGAACAAACAAAATTCTTTCAAACAAAAGTAACCGTAATTGAAAATCAGTTCTCAGAAACACAAAAATCTTTCATCCAGCGCGGCTTTCTTCGCTCTCGCTGGGGTCGCTCTAGAGGAGGTGTGGGCGGCGGTAGATTGGCAGTGGCACCCAGAGGGGAATCTTCTGCCCCAAGACCTGGCTCATGGTCACCATTGACGTCTGCTGCATCGCCCTCACCGTCCAAATGCTCGTCCTCATCTCGGTCAGCGTCTGCCACGTCCTCATCGCCGCTACTGGGGCTAACGGCCATCTTCTTTTTCACCATGGCCCCAGGAGTAGCTTCCTGGCCCATGGTAACGCCACAGCCGGTCCAGGTGGACAACAGACGGTCGTTTTCGCCCTCTGCGAATTCGATAGGTGACATCAGGTGACCGTGTATGGCCCTTCCCAAGGGCTCTGTAGCTTCGGCGAGAGCCCTCGCTTCCGACGCGGGTTATGCAGCCACACTCTGTCACCTATGTTGTACCTCACTTCCCTCATGCGCCGGTCATAGGTCTCCTTCATGGCATGGCCGGCTACCTTGAGCTTGCCACGCACTCGTCGGTGCACCTCCGCCAGGTTAGTGGCGCTACGGTACGCCAAGTCCTCGAGGAAGTCAGGCAACGGCCCCACACCAACCAACTCCTCGCTCCCCGACGACTCTTCTGGATGCTCCACTTCCTCATAAGTGCCCAGCTTTGCACCAGCTGGCACCTTCTGGGCCTTATCAGTGAAGTTAGCTACCAACACTGTAACTAACCCCTCCCCTGGTCCAACAAGGCTCCGCCCAACCGCTACGCCATCAGCCAGCTGCAGGTTTTGAATGGGCTCCACGAGGCCCTCTACTCCACACATCACTCTTGACAGTCGACACCGGATTCTAGACTCTGTCCTGGGGGCAAGGTGCAGTCGCTCAACCGTAACTACCTCTGCACAGCCAACCTCTGGAAGCAAGGGCACATCTTCACCGTGCACCCTCACCAGCTTCCCTCCAAGGTCGACACACGCCTTACTCTGCTTCAGGTAGTCAAGGCCCAGCAAGCAGTGCTCGTCCAGATCGGCCACATACACCGGCAGCCGCTGCACCGTGCTGCCCACGCCAATACGAGCCTCTACTGGC
Source organism: Penaeus monodon (assembly GCF_015228065.2). Classification (NCBI taxonomy): domain Eukaryota; kingdom Metazoa; phylum Arthropoda; class Malacostraca; order Decapoda; family Penaeidae; genus Penaeus; species Penaeus monodon. Next base: position 34,159,923 of record NC_051388.1, on the reverse strand, counting down.
CCCTTGAGCTGCACACAATGCCTCGTGACACCACACAGTCTCTGTGGTGCATCTGGAAGTCGCATAGTGGCCAACATATCAGACCGCACTAGGGTCTTCTCAGCCCCAGTGTCCACTGTCAGGTGGCATGGTTTCCCATCTACTGAGCCTTCCACCTGCATCATGCTGGTTCGACGGCAGCTTACCCAAGTCGGGGCCCGGGAAACCGAGGACGGCTGGGTTTCGGCCCGCTTCTCCAGCCTGTCCAAGTTTTCCTCCTGTACCACTTCCTTAGCCTTAGGACATGCACTCGGATGGTGACCATACTTGCCACAGTCCTTGCAGCACTGCTGGAAGGCATCAGAATCCGTCCGGTTGAGAGGACATGTTCTCCGCTCCCTCCGACACCAACTACGTCTGTGCCCTTCCTCACCGCAGCCCCAACACAAGTCTTGGAAAGTGCTCAGGCTCACCTTCCTCAATGCTACCTTCTCCACTTTAGCCTTCCGGCCCCAGAGGTCACGGCGGGGCTGAGCAGCTGGCCCTAGGCCACTGGTTGCCTTCAGGAAGGCCTCGAACTCCAAGGTCCTTGCCAGCGCAACCTGCAGGTCCTCAGGGTGTGCCTGCTTGACGTAGACTTGCAGCTGATGGTCCCACAAAGCTTCAACAAAGAAATTGCGGGCCAGGACCACGATCATCTCTTCTGCAGCTGCAGGGTACGACCTCCTTACCAGCGCCTCCACATCCTGCGCCAGCTGGGACAGTGTCTCGTCACGCTCACGAGTCCGCTTCTTCAAGCGGGCCCGATATACCTCGGCCTGGTGGTGGTGCCCGAAACGGCGTTTCAAAGCCTCCGCCACGCTGGTGTAAGAGGCATGTTGGGGTGCCGGCAGATGCCCCAACACTTCCACCGCGGGGCCCCTTAGCGCTGTTACCAGCTGCAGGGCCTTCTCTTCCTGGCTCCAGCCCTGGGCAGATACCAGCATTTCAAATTGGGCAACATATGTCTCCCAGGCCACCTTCCCGTCGTACTCAGCTGGCTTTCGCTTCACAGAATGTCTGGAGGCCGAGGGGCTGCGGGATGGAGAGCGCGTGCCGTGAACTAACACGCCCGGGGGGGAGGGAGGCAACGAGGCGGGTTGACCGGGTCCGAGTTTGCCGCCACCTATACTCAAGGGAGCGGTTCCGATGGGTCTCCAGCCTTCTGCAGCGATCACTGGCTCCGACACGACGCTGCGAGGCCCGGGGGTTTCCTGCCACGGACCCCAGGCAGACCCCAGTAAATCTGACACTCTGGCATCTGTTGCCAGAACCTCGTCTGCCTTCTCTGCTTGCAACGTTACTACCTCGTGACGCCGCCTTTCCTCCTTCACTTCCTCCCTCAGGCCCTGAACCTCGCCCTTCAGAGTCTGCACCTCCTCCATCAGTTCACTCTTCACGCTGTTGCAGGCCTTGTCGGTGTACTGCTGAGTTTCCATCTTCACAGATGCAAGATTGCTCTGTAGCAC
>NC_051388.1:34150936-34155936 GCF_015228065.2 Penaeus monodon | reverse complement strand
GGCACCCCAACATGCCTCTTACACCAGCGTGGCGGAGGCTTTGAAACGCCGTTTCGGGCACCACCACCAGGCCGAGGTATATATCGGGCCCGCTTGAAGAAGCGGACTCGTGAGCGTGACGAGACACTGTCCCAGCTGGCGCAGGAATGTGGAGGCGCTGGTAAGGAGGTCGTACCCTGCAGCTGCAGAAGAGATGATCGTGGTCCTGGCCCGCAATTTCTTTGTTGAAGCTTTGTGGGACCATCAGCTGCAAGTCTACGTCAAGCAGGCACACCCTGAGGACCTGCAGGTTGCGCTGGCAAGGACCTTGGAGTTCGAGGCCTTCCTGAAGGCAACCAGTGGCCTAGGGCCAGCTGCTCAGCCCCGCCGTGACCTCTGGGGCCGGAAGGCTAAAGTGGAGAAGGTAGCATTGAGGAAGGTGAGCCTGAGCACTTTCCAAGACTTGTGTTGGGGCTGCGGTGAGGAAGGGCACAGACGTAGTTGGTGTCGGAGGGAGTGGAGAACATGTCCTCTCAACCGGACGGATTCTGATGCCTTCCAGCAGTGCTGCAAGGACTGTGGCAAGTATGGTCACCATCCGAGTGCATGTCCTAAGGCTAAGGAAGTGGTACAGGAGGAAAACTCGGACAGGCTGGAGAAGGGGGCCGAAACCCAGCCGTCCTCGGTTCCCGGGCCCCGACTTGGGTAAGCTGCCGTCGAACCAGCATGATGCAGGTGGAAGGCTCAGTAGATGGGAAACCATGCCACCTGACAGTGGACACTGGGGCTGAGAAGACCCTAGTGCGGTCTGATATGTTGGCCACTATGCGACTTCCAGATGCACCACAGAGACTGTGTGGTGTCACGAGGCATTGTGTGCAGCTCAAGGGGCCAGTAGAGGCTCGTATTGGCGTGGGCAGCACGGTGCAGCGGCTGCCGGTGTATGTGGCCGATCTGGACGAGCACTGCTTGCTGGGCCTTGACTACCTGAAGCAGAGTAAGGCGTGTGTCGACCTTGGAGGGAAGCTGGTGAGGTGCACGGTGAAGATGTGCCCTTGCTTCCAGAGGTTGGCTGTGCAGAGGTAGTTACGGTTGAGCGACTGCACCTTGCCCCCAGGACAGAGTCTAGAATCCGGTGTCGACTGTCAAGAGTGATGTGTGGAGTAGAGGGCCTCGTGGAGCCCATTCAAAACCTGCAGCTGGCTGATGGCGTAGCGGTTGGGCGGAGCCTTGTTGGACCAGGGGAGGGGTTAGTTACAGTGTTGGTAGCTAACTTCACTGATAAGGCCCAGAAGGTGCCAGCTGGTGCAAAGCTGGGCACTTATGAGGAAGTGGAGCATCCAGAAGAGTCGTCGGGGAGCGAGGAGTTGGTTGGTGTGGGGCCGTTGCCCGACTTCCTCGAGGACTTGGCGTACCGTAGCGCCACTAACCTGGCGGAGGTGCACCGACGAGTGCGTGGCAAGCTCAAGGTAGCCGGCCATGCCATGAAGGAGACCTATGACCGGCGCATGAGGAAGTGAGGTACAACATAGGTGACAGAGTGTGGCTGCATAACCCGCGTCGGAAGCGAGGGCTCTCGCCGAAGCTACAGAGCCCTTGGGAAGGGCCATACACGGTCACCTGATGTCACCTATCGAATTCGCAGAGGGCGAAAACGACCGTCTGTTGTCCACCTGGACCGGCTGTGGCGTTACCATGGGCCAGGAAGCTACTCCTGGGCCATGGTGAAAAAGAAGATGGCCGTTAGCCCCAGTAGCGGCGATGAGGACGTGGCAGACGCTGACCGAGATGAGGACGAGCATTTGGACGGTGAGGGCGATGCAGCAGACGTCAATGGTGACCATGAGCCAGGTCTTGGGGCAGAAGATTCCCTCTGGGTGCCACTGCCATCTACCGCCGCCCACACCTCCTCTAGAGCGACCCCAGCGAGAGCGAAGAAAGCCGCGCTGGATGAAGATTTTTGTGTTTCTGAGAACTGATTTTTCAATTACGGATACTTTTGTTTGAAAGAATTTTGTTTGTTCCTGAGGACTAATTTTATTTAAATTTTCTGTAGTTTGTTTCAGGTTTAGGTATGTCAGAGCAGACGGGTCGTCTGCTTGATAGGGGGGGATAGTGCTACGCCAGTGGGTCTTTGTCTCTGTGTGAAACATGTGTTAACATGAAAAGGATGACCTGGGCATGTGTTAACATGAAGGGACCTGGGCAAACATGACGCAGCTGGCTGTGAGCGGAGGAGCAGAGGAACAAGCCAAGAGACGCGGTTGGGTGCTGCTCCTGTGAAGACCTCGTGTGTGCCTTGTGACCTGATAAACTGTGTTGCCCTGTTATAAGCTGTATCGTGCAGTGTGACATGCTGGTGTCCCCCCTGTATTGTGCCTATAGAAAAGTGTACGGGTAAATAACTTGTGTAAATAAAGGAAAAACTGTCATCGTGTGTTTATTTCGTGCCCTGCCTCGCTACTTGGCGTTTCCCCTCGTGTGGTGTTCTGGGACGCTGTGGTGCTCGGTGCCTCTTGGAGCTGTTCAGTGTTCACGACCCTGTGGATAACACGCCGTCTGCCTAGCCTGCCATGTGTTGGTGGCAGAGAGACGAGGCGGTCGGCGTAACAGTAATATATATATATATATATATATATATTGTTACGCCGACCGCCTCGTCTCTCTGCCACCAACACAAAGTAGGCTAGGCAGACGGCGTGTTATATACAGGGTCGTGAACACTGAACAGCTCCAAGAGGCACCGAGCACCACAGCGTCCCAGAACACCAGGAGGGAAAACGTCAGGTGGCGAGGCAGGGCACGAAATAAAACACACGATGACAGTCTTTCCATTATTAACACAAGTTATTTACCCGTACACTTTTCTAAAGGCACAATACAGGGGGGAAAACAGCATGTCACACAGCACAATACAGCTTATAACAGGGCAACACAAAATATCAGGTCACAAGGGCACACACGAGGTCTTCACCGGAGTAGCACCCAACTGCGTCTCCCGGCTTGTTCCTCCGCTCTTCCGCTCACAGCCAGCTGCGACATGTTTGCCCAGGTCCCTTCATGTAAACACATGTTTCGCACAGAGACAAAGACCCACTGGCGTAGCACTATCCCCCCCTATCAAGCAGACGACCCGTCTGCTCTGACATATCTAAACCTGAAACAAACTACAGAAAATTTAAATAAAATCAGTTCGCAGAAACACAAAAATCTTTCATCCGGTGCGGCTTTCTTCGCTCTCGCTGGGGTCTCTCTGGAGGAGGTGTGGGCGGCGGTAGATTGGCAGTGGCACCCAGAGGGGTATCTCCTGTCCCAAGACCTGGCTCATGTTCACCATTGACGTCTGCTGCATCGCCCTCACCGTCCAAATGCTCGTCCTCATCTCGGTCAGTGTCTGCTACGTCCTCATCGCCGCTACTGGGGCTAACGTCATCTTTTTCACCATGGCCCCAGGAGTACCTTCCTGGCCCATGGTAACGCCACAGCCGGTGCGCCAAGTCCCCGAGGAAGTCAGGCAACGGCCCCACACCAACCAACTCCTCGCTCCCCGACGACTCTTCTGGACGCTCCACTTCCTCACAAGTGCCCAGCTTTGCACCAGCTGGCACCTTCAGGTCCTTATTAGAGAAGTTAGCTACCAACACTGTAACTAACCCCTCCCCTGGTCCAACAAGGCTCCGCCCAACCGCTACGCCATCAGCCAGCTGCAGGTTTTGAATGGGCTCAACGAGGCCCTCTACTCCACGCATCACTCTTGACAGTCGACACCGGATTCTAGACTCTGTCCTGGGGGCAAAGTGCAGTCGTTCAGCCATAACTACCTCTGCACAGCCAACCTCTGGAAGCAAGGGCACATCTTCACCGTGCACCCTCTCCAGCTTCCGTCCAAGGTCGACACACGCCTTACTCTGCGTCAGGTAGTCAAGGCCCAGCAAACAGTGCTCATCCAGATTGGCCACATACACCGGCAGCCGCTGCACCATGCTGCCCACGAGCCTCCACTGGCCCCTTGAGCTGCACACAATGCCCCGTGACACCACACAGTCTCTGTGGTGCGTCTGGAAGTCGGAAGTCGCATTGTGGCCAACATATCAGGCCGCACTAGGGTCTTCTCTGCCCCAGTGTCCACTGTCAGGCGGCATGGCTTCCCATCTATTGAGCCCTTCACCTGCATCGTGCTGGTTCGACGGCAGCTTACCCAAGTCGGGGCCCGGGAACCGAGGACGGCTGGGTTTCGGCCCCTTCTCCAGCATGTCCGAGTTTTCCGCCTGTACCACTTCCTTAGTCTTAGGACATGCACTCGGCTGGTGACCATTCCTGCCACAGTCCTTGCAGCACTGCTGGAAGGCATCAGAATCCGTCCAGTTGAGAGGACATGTTCTCCGCTCCCTCCAACACTGACTACGTCTGTGCCCTTCCTCTCCGCAGCCCCAACACAAGCCTTGGAAAGTTCTCGGGCTCACCTTCCTCAATGCTACCTTCTCCACTTTAGCCTTCCGGCCCCGGAGTTCACGGCGGGGCTGAGCAGCTGGCCCTAGGCCACTAGTTGCCTTCAGGAAGGCCTCGAACTCCAAGGCCCTCGCCAGCGCCACCTGCAGGTCCTCAGGGTGTGCCTGCTTGACGTAGATTTGCAGCTGCTGGTCCTGCAAAGCGTCAACAAAGAAATCACGGGCCAGGACCACGATCATCTCTTCCGCAGCCGCAGGGTACGACCTCCTTACCAGCGCCTCCACATCTTGCGCCAGCTGGGACAGTGTCTCGCCACGCTCACGAGTCCGCTTCTTCAAGTGGGCCCGATATACCTCGGCCTGGTGGTGGTGCCCGAAACGGCGTTTCAAAGCCTCTGCCACGCTGGTGTAAGAGGCCTGTTGGGATGCCGGCAGATGCCCAAACACTTCCACCGCGGGGCCCCTTAGCGCTGTTACCAGCTGCAGGGCCTTCTCTTCCTGGCTCCAGCCCTGGGCAGATGCCAGCATTTCAAACTGGGCAACATATGCCTCCCAGGCCACCTTCCCGTCGTA
>NC_051388.1:34126818-34129318 GCF_015228065.2 Penaeus monodon | reverse complement strand
AGTAAGATGTATAAATATATTAATATGATAGATAGTATTTAAGGGATAAGATATCAAATCAGTAAGCTGATAGAGAGAGAGGAGAAGAGATAGAGAGGAGGAGAAGAGAAGAAAAGAGAGTAGAGTGAGAGAGAAAATCAGAGAGAGAAGGGAAAAAGAGATAAGTTGACGAAAAGGAGAGTAGAGGAGGGGGGGGGTAGCGTGAACTGGAAATAAAGTGATAGAGGAGAAGGAGGACGTAGGGAAGGGGGGAAGGGGGAGTAGAAAGATGGAAGTATAGTATGAAGAGGAAGGAAAGGAGGAGGTAGAAGTGGAAGGGAGAGGAGGATGATAGATGAGGATGAGATGAGTAGGTGGAAGAAGGGAGAGGAATAGAGGAGAAAAGAAGGGAAGGAGAGAGATGTGAGGAAGAGGATGTGAAAAATGAAGATGATGATAGATGATGATAGGATGATATATGATGATGAGATAGAGAAAGAAGATGAAAAGAGGATGAATAGGAGTAAGAGAGAGAGAGGAGGAGGTATGTGGATGAATAGAAGTGTAATGAGGAGAGGAGTAGTGGTAGAGGAGGAGGAATGGAGGAGGGAATTGATAGATAAAAGAATGGAAGGAGTGAATTAAGAGAAGGAAGTAAAATAAATAATGTAGGGTGGGAAGAATGAAAGAATGGAATGAATGAAAGTAAGGAGGATAAACTGGAAGACAGAATTGAAATAATAGATGATATGAGTATATAGTAGTAATATTAGGATGGGTGTGGTGGGAGTGGGTTGTTTGGTGTGTACTAAAAAGTGAAGTGGTGTGTGAGTTGATGTGGTGATGATGATTAAATGAGGTATATAGTAGTAGAGAGGTATATAGTATGAAGGGGTATAGGAGAAAGGATATTTATGGATAGAGGGTAAGGAGAGTAGTTGTGAAAGGAAGGAGGAGAGGAGAAGAGGGAAAAGGGATAAAAAGAATTAAAGAGGATAAGAGAAGGAGAGAAGAACGGTTAAGGGAAGAAGGGAAGGATAGAGATAAAGGGAAGGATAGAATAGGATAGACAGATAGTATGATTAAGATAAAGAAGCAGATACAAAACAAATATAAACAACAAACAAGTGTATGATATATATATAATATAATATATAATATATTATATAATATATAGATATATATATATATATATATATATAATGATAATATAGGAGAAAAAGAAGCTATATATATTGTGAAAAAAAAGGAGAGATAGGTAGGGCGATGATAAATAACAGTGTTATATAATTAATATAAATATAGATAATAGATTATAATAATAGATAAAAAATAAAAAATAATGAGAGGATATATATATATAATATAGGAAGGATATGGATATATAGAATATAGAGTGAAAGGAATGTAAAAATAAAAATAATAAATAGATATATGAATATAATAGATATAATATAATATAGCATAGGGGTAGATGAAAAGAGAGGAGATGATAAAATGAATGGTGAGAGATAAGTGATGAGAGATGGTAGAGGGAAAGTGAAGATTATAAGGAAATAGGGTGTGTGTGGTAAGCAGAAGTGTGTGTGTGTGTGTGTGGTGTGGAATCCCACGTAGTGTGTGTTTGTTGTGTGTGTGTGTGTTGTTTTACTGTGTGTGGGTACTGATGTATCATTATACAATTTATATATTATATTAATAATACCCATATATATATATTTATATTATATAGACATAAATAACATAAATAATATATTTTTGATATAATATATTATGTATTAAAATTATATATATTTATATATTATAAAAATATAATATATATTTTAAAATTTATATATATATAGAGAGAGAGAGAGAGAGAGAGAGAGAGAGAGAGAGAGAGAGAGAGAAAGAGAAAGAGAAAGAGAGAAGATAGAAGATAGATAGATAGATAATAGGAAGATATATAGAGATATATAGATAGAGAGATATATATAACATATATATTTTAAAAATTTTTTATATATATACATACAATATTAAAATATATAAATAATAATTAATAAAATATTAATATAATAATATATATTTATTTTATATTTAATTTATAATATTTGTAGTTGTTCATAATATTAGCTATCTATCGTCATCTATTTTTTTATCTATCTATAAAATAAGTGCAGAACAAATATATAAATAAATGTGTGTATTTTTATATGGTTAGGGTCGAAAGATAGATAGATGACAGAAGATATATAGATAATGGTAGTAGACAGACAATTTTAGATAGATAATAGAAGATAAATAGATAGATAGATATTTTAGATAGATAGATAGATAGAAAATGAGAGAGACGGAGACATAGAAGTGGGAAGGAAGGGAGGGGGAGGGGAAAAGGGGGGGAAACCGAGGAAGGAGATAGAAGTGGAGGAGGAGGGGGGGAGGAGGGAAAAGAAGGAGAAGGGGGGAGGGAAGGGGGAAGAGAGATGGAAGTGGAATAGGAGGAGGAGAGAGGGGAGGTGAAGGGGGGAACGGAGAGGAG
>NC_051388.1:34111126-34119218 GCF_015228065.2 Penaeus monodon | reverse complement strand
TTGTATTAATCAGGAGAAAAGCCGCTGTTCAAGTTGAAATTAGGCAGCAGCTTTATAAGGGAGGATTCCACCAGTCTGCGGGAGTGGACATCGATGTTAGATATGTCAAGTATGTTAGGTTAGGTTATATTTATATTAGATTTGTTTGGGATTAGTTGAAGATAGTAAGATATGTTAGATTTAGCTAGTTTAAGTTAGGTTAGGTTAAATTAGGTTAAGTTTGGGTTCAGGTAGGTATAGTTTAGTAGATGTGTAGGAAAACATTAGACATCTAGCAATGTTGATTTTTAGTCCTTCGAAGAAATTTATTTTGTGAAAGTCTGTGTGTGTGTATATATATTATGGGATATTTCTCATTTTGCGAAATATATGCTTGTATTAGAAATTGAAGAATAGTAGTATAATTTCATTCTGGGCTTTACATATATGTAACCGAAATCTACCCTAGCCTAACCCTAACCTATCTTAACCTAATTTCACCTAACCTAACTAAAACTGATAGATATAACATAACCTAATCTAACCAAACTTAACCTAACTTAACTTGACCTAACATAATCTAACCTAACATAAAATTAAGCTGAGCCAATCTGACCTATCCTCTTCCAATGTAATCAAACCTAACCTATCCTAACTTTACCCATTCCTAATAAGCATAACCTAACATAGCCGAAACCTAATAAGCATATCTAACCTAAACCTAAACTTAATGAGCATAATATACCTTAACCTAAGCCTAACCTCACCCAAAGACAACCTTACATAAACTTAAGCTAATCTATGCCACCTACCTTATCCCAATTGACAACATAAGTAGTGTCGTAATTCTAAGCTATGACATCCAGCATTTTGTCGACTCCATGTTATGATCCTACAAAAGACGCCAGCAAATCTTAAAATTTATGCTAACTGATAACTTACAGTAAGTGTACAAAGGTACTTGGAGTACTGTATCAATTATGTTGCAGAACAGTCAACTGAAATTATAGAGGTAAGCCTTGAAGCGATTCTGCACACAAATAAAAGTAAAAGTGAAGTAAAATGGAAATGTATGTTTGTTGCGTTCATTAATTACAATTAAAAAAAAGGGTGTAAATGAGGTCACTGCCACCACCCGATTGGTACGTTCGGGAACGAGTGTATGTTGTAAGAAAGGATGCAATGTTAGAGGAATTGTGGAAAGGAGCGACAGTGGTGTGCGTATGTATGTTTGTGAAGTGTAGTTGTGCAAATGAGCTGAAGTGAGGTAGGCGTGGTTGAAATCCCGAGGAGAGCCGTGTACAGATGCTTCATCTATACTTTAGGGTTTTTGATTGTTTGCCGTTTAGCTTTAGAATAGAATATGTTTTAGGCGTTATTCAGCCTTCCTTCTTACATAGAGTCGGGGACTTATCAAAAGGTATTATAGTATTATCTATTCATTTTGTAACACAAAGATAAAACAGGGCAAAACGAAATACGGCACAGTAAAACAAACACTAAAACACAAGACAAAGACAGACAAAACAATAAAACACGAGACAAACATTAAAACGAGAACCGCCTTCTTTCACATATAAAAACTTAATCACTTATCTTTTATTGCCGAGACCACCTATCTTGGGCACCACAACCACAGTCAAACCGATCTGCCCTCTTGAAGGGCCGGGGACTTTTCCTTGTCACCTCGGCCCGCGAAACTGAGTTTGGTTCTAAAAAAATTCACATAAAAAACTTGCATTGTACACTAAAATGTTCTTTACATAATAATTGAAATAACTTTTAAAAGGTTATTTCATAAAATTAATAAAAGTTCCTTGAAACAAAATAGTCCTCACCCCCGGGGGATAATAACAGGGGCTTTGGGCAACCTAGGGGGCGTACGAGGCTGCGACACCTCCGTGGAACGAGGAGGAACGCCGCCCTTCATCTCGAAAAGGGGGGAGACGAAAGAATATGTAGGGGACCGTGGGGGACGTACACAGGCGGTCCACTACATGCTAACTGAAAAAATTAAGTGTACAAAGGTTAGGCTTAGATTAGTTTGGGTTAGATTTCGGTTAGGATAGGTTAGGTTGGGTAGGTTAGGTTAAGCTGGGTTGAGATGGGTTAGGTTAGGTTTTGGCTAGGTTATGTTTATTACATTAGGTTAGGTTAGGTTTACTAGTTTAGTTTAGGTTATGTCATGTTTATTAGTTTTGTTTAAGTTAGGTTAGGGTACATTAGGTCAAGGTAGGTTAGGTTATATTTATTAGTTTAGGGTAGGTTCGGTAGCTGGAATTCCTTTAAAAAGTAAATGCTGATGCCGTTTCTTCTCTTGCTGTATTTATTATATATATATATATATATATATATATATATATATATATATATATATATGTATATATATATATACATATATATATTTATATATATATATATATATATATATATATATATATATATATATATATATTTATTTATTTCCTTTTGGACAGATCTATACTTCTGCAAGGCATTGTTGTTATATTACGAAATTTAATCATGAATGTCCATGTGTGTATATATATATATATATATATATATATATATATATATATATATATATATATATATATATATATATATATATAACGTCAATAATATATGGTTAACATTTTTTTCTTTTATTGGGGATAGAAACATACGAAGAAAGTGAATAATGCAGTCATCATAGAAAACACAATGTCCGATTATTAAAAGGATAAACAAAGATCATGTAGAACGGAAAATATTTAAACGTAGAATCATTCTATACTATTACTGAACGTGTTTTTAGGTGAATTATAGATACACAATCAATAAAGTAAAAAGAAAAAAGAAAATTAGTTTTCACTATCCAATACAAGGTTCATTTTTCGAAGGTTCAAAATTCAACATTGCTAGAAGTTTAGTGTTTCCTTATACCTAAATGACGAGGCGTACGAGGCTGCGACACCTCCGTGGAACGAGGAGGAACGCCGCCCTTCATCTCGAAAAGGGGGGAGACGAAAGAATATGTAGGGGACCGTGGGGGACGTACACAGGCGGTCCACTACATGCTAACTGAAAAAATTAAGTGTACAAAGGTTAGGCTTAGATTAGTTTGGGTTAGTTTCGGTTAGGATAGGTTAGGTTGGGTAGGTTAGGTTAAGCTGGGTTGAGATGGGTTAGGTTAGGTTTTGGCTAGGTTAGGTTTATTACATTAGGTTAGATTAGGTTTACTAGTTTAGTTTAGGTTATGTCATGTTTATTAGTTTTGTTTAAGTTAGGTTAGGGTACATTAGGTCAAGGTAGGTTAGGTTATATTTATTAGTTTAGGGTAGGTTCGGTAGCTGGAATTCCTTTAAAAAGTAAATGCTGATGCCGTTTCTTCTCTTGCTGTATTTATTATATATATATATATATATATATATATATATATATATATATATATATATTTATTTATTTCCTTTTGGACAGATCTATACTTCTGCAAGGCATTGTTGTTATATTACGAAATTTAATCATGAATGTCCATGTGTGTTGTGTTATATATATATATATATATATATATATATATATATATATATATATATATATATATATATATATATATATATATATATATATATATATATATATATATATATATATATATATATATATATATATATATATATATATATACAAACGTCAATAATATATGGTTAACATTTTTTTCTTTTATTGGGGATAGAAACATACGAAGAAAGTGAATAATGTAGTCATCATAGAAAACACAATGTCCGATTATTAAAAGGATAAACAAAGATCATGTAGAACGGAAAATATTTAAACGTAGAATCATTCTATACTATTACTGAACGTGCTTTTAGGTGAATTATAGATACACAATCAATAAAGTAAAAAGAAAAAAGAAAATTAGTTTTCACTATCCAATACAAGGTTCATTTTTCGAAGGTTCAAAATTCAACATTGCTAGAAGTTTAGTGTTTCCTTATACCTAAATGAATACTCAAAATGAATTTTCCAAAGATCCTAAAATGAATACTTTTAAATGTCAATTGTTTCCTTAAACGTAACCTAACCTAAACTTTTCCGAACCTAACCTAAACCTTAGCTACATAAAGTAACAATTCTAGTCTAACCTTATGATCCTAGCTTAATCTAACTTACGATTTCAGCCTAACCCATATCTAACCTAACCTAAACCAACCTATACCTAACCTAAATTAACGATTGAGCCCTAACTTAATATTTCTAACCCTTTCTAAACATCTTAACGATTCTAATCAAAACAGTCTAACCTAAATGTAACCTAAACTAGCCTAATCCATATCTAACCTAAGCTAAACCTAACCCAATCCAACCTATCTAACATAACCTAAATTAAATAACGATTCTACCCTAATATTTATAACCATTCCTAACTTTACGATTCTAATCTAAACGTAATCTAAACTACCCCAAACCATACCTAACTTAAACTAAACCTGGCCTTACCTAACCTAAACCTACTCCAAACCTAACCCAATCTAAACATTACCTAACCCAACCAAAACAACCAAAAACCAACCAACCAAACCAACCTTTTAACCAACCCCTCCTAAATTAAATTTAATCTAAACTAATCTTTCGAATCTTACCTAACCTAACCTAAACCTAATCTAACCTACTAATGCAAATGTAACCTAACCTATCCTAATGGTTATAACCTAACCGAACAATTCTGACTTAACCAAGCCATTCTAAACTAACCTAACTTAACCTAACCCAACCCAACGTATTTTAAACTAACCTAACCCTTACCTAACCTAACCTATATCTAACTTGACCTAAGCTAACCCAATCAAACCTAAACCTAACCGAAATATAAAATAAATCTAATCTACCTAATCTAACTACAACCTAACCTAACCTAAGCTACCTACCTAAAAGCAACCTATCCAAAACCTAACCTATCCTAAACCTAACCTAACCAAATCTAACCTAGACCTACCACACCTATTTAATCAAAATCTAGCCTAAACTACCCTTATGACTCTGATTTAACCTAATTTAACGTAACTAACTTAACCTAACCCAATAAACTCAACCCAACTTATCCTTATATTACCTAACCTAACAAAAAAAGGCAGATAGGGATAACAAGAACGACAGGGAGAGAGAGAGAGAGAGAAAGAGCAAGAGGGAGTGAGAGAGAGGTCAAAAGGAGCAAGCGAAATGTCTAAGATGAAGAGAGAGAGATGGAGAGAGAGACAAAGAGCAAGATGGAGACAGAGAGAGCAGGAGGTAGAGGTAGAGAGAAAGATAGAGAGAGAGAGAAAAAAAGAGACAGAGCGAAAGAAAGAGAGAGAGACAGAGAGATGAATATATATATATATATATATATATATATATTTATATATATATATATATATATAAATATATATATCATACATATATATATATATATATATATATATATATTTTATATATATATATATATATTATATATAATGATAATGATGATAATGATGATGATAATGATTATAATGATGAAAATCATGATAATAATGATGATAATAACAGGAATTGTATCCATATATAATAAAAAAGGTAAAAAAAAATCCCAAAAGTCGAAAAAGCGGCAAAATCTAGCAAAATATAGCCTTTTGAGAGTATACTCCAAAATGACGTTTTTTTTTATTTCTTTGATGATTTTGGCAATTATTAGGCTAATAATGATAGTAATTACCAGAATTGTATTAATCATGACAATAATGATGATAAAAATGAGAAAGAGAATTTTGATGACATTTGATGATTATTAATATTATTATTATTATTACTATTATTATTATTTTTTTATCATTATTATTATTATTATTATTATTATTATTATTATTATTATTATTATTATTATTATTATTATTATAATAATAATCATTATTATTATTATTATTATTATTATTATTATTATTATTATTATTATTATTATTATTATTATTATCATTATTATTATTATTATTATTATTATTACTTTCATTATTAGTATTACCAAAAAATATCATAACTGTAATAATAACAATAATAATAATAATAAGTATAATAATGATAATAATAGTCGTTATAATATTGTTATTAATATTAATATTGTTATTATTATCATTACTATTATTTTTACTGGTAGTATAATTGTCATTTTGGTTGCCATATTGTCATTCTGGTTGTCATATTACCATTCAGGCTGCCACATTGTCATTCTGGTTGTTATATTGTTATTCTAGTTGCAATATTGTCATTCTGGTATTCATTCTGTCATTCTGGTTGCCATATTGATGTATTTTTCCTTTTGACTCTCGCATGAAATACATCTTGTATTAGAGAGTCATGTTTTTATTACTGATTTTGTTTGTATATTGTGATCTTCGAGTTTATTATTATACATGATGACTAATCAATTAAAATGAACAAATTTTGAAATTGATAATTCTATTGTTTATTATTAAATTGAATCGTTTGATTTCAGTCAACAGCTGAAATTACGTAATTGGACGATTGATGATACACAATTGCTTCCGTTAATAATGAATTTCTTTGTTAATTTATCATTACGGTTATATGTCTAATCCTCCATTCAGCAGATGATTATGATCCGGCCGGGGCACTAATTACCCTCATTAATCCCCACTAATAAGGAGAGGATAATGATAAGCGAATAAGTGTATATTTATTATCATTTATTGTTTATTTACCATATTTATTTTATAATAATTTTTGATTATTATGTTTGTTATTCATTCATAATTTAGATATATTATTATTATTGTATCTGCTATTTATTCACTTACCATTTTCATGATTGTATTCATTATTTATTTATATTTTTATCTTTTTGTGTTGTATTTATTATTTGGTAATTAGTTTTTTTATTATTGATACTATTGTACTTATCATTTATTCAATATCTTTTATTACTGAATTTCTCCTTTATTTTATCTATTTCTTTTTTTTACTACCGTTGATGTTATTTCATTGTTCATTATATATTTCTAGTTGTTTTTGCAATTAATTCTCAGATTATTGATTTTCGCTTCCCTTCCAGCTTTTGTTTTAATCTTATTTTTATGCTTCTCAAAATTCTTCACTTTCTTATTTTTTTCCCTTTTTTCTTAATTCTTACTTTTATCGTCTTCATGTATTGATTTTTTTTACAATTAATATATATATTTTTTTTTCATTCCACTTTCCTTAGTTCTTCTTATTATTCAACTTATTCTTTTCTTCTTATTATCATTAATCTTATTCTCTTCTTATTGTTCCATTTTATTTGGATCGCTTCTTCCCCTTTTCGTCTTCTCCTTTTTCTATGTCTCATTCTTCCCTTATTGCTTCGTCTTCTTTGGATCGCGTCTTCTTGTTTTTCTTTGTCTCATTCTTCCCTTATTGCTTCGTCTTATTTGGATCGCTTCTTCCCTTCTTCTGTTCCTTCTGAGTCTCCGGCTGCGCCCTCGAGCAACGTCGTCGTTCCAGCCAATGGGAGAAGACTCCCGCTGGATGATCGAATTTCGGGCCTCCTTCCTTGTCGATCCCCACTTCCTCCTCTTCCTTGGGAATGCCATTGGTCGAGCCTCTATGTGAGGGCGGAGCTTAGTGCCAGTTGGAGGTGTGGCTGAGGGAAGAGAGTCGCCGAGGGGGCAGAGCTTCGTGCTGTTGGGGGTGTAGCCAGCATAAGAGGTGGGCGGGGTCAGAGGCACACACACACACACACACATACATACACATGTATATGAAAAAATATATACATATATGTACATATACATATATATTAGGTGTGTGTATGTATATATATATACATAGATATAAATAAATACATTCATACACACACTCATATATTTATATAGATAGAGAGATTCGTAGATAAATAGATAGGTAGATATGTATTCATACATATGTATGTGTGTGTATATGTACAGTGTGTATATATATGTATGTATATATATATATATATATATATATATATATATATATATATATATATATATATATATATACACACATTTATTTATTTATTTATATGTGCATGTGTTTCTGTGAGTATAAGTATGTATATTTGTATAATTTATATGTCCAGTTAGATAATTGGCTATCT
>NC_051388.1:34101031-34106031 GCF_015228065.2 Penaeus monodon | reverse complement strand
CCCCTCGCTGAGCAAAGGTATATTTGGGGATTTTTTTGGACCCACGGGGAAAACAGCCCGTGGTCCCACTGGTAACCGAAATAGAATTATCCACACCCTGTAAAATTTAAATCCACATCCATATTTCTCGGCCACCTACTCGCGCCTCCCCCCGGGGCGCCTTCAAGGGTGACCTAATTTGGGCTGGTCTCTCGTTCTTGTGCGTTGCCCTGGTGCCTTTTCGGGGTGCTCGCCCCTGGCCCCTCATCCCCCGGGTCCTCGGGAAACTGTCCTCCTCGTTCCACACGCCCAAAAGTCCGCACGGGTCCTCCTTGACTTCGGATTCTCTTGCCCTCCTCGTTCCGGCCCAGGCAACTCGGCGGCGCCCGTCCCACGTCCTCACAGATCTCGCCCAGGTCCTTCTCGCGTCCACACGCTTCTATTTTTCACCCAGATCAGGGCCGGGGTAGGGGCGGCATCTCGGGGGGGCTGATCCCTGCGCTACGAGCTCCTGGTTCCGGGTCTGCAGGCCCCGCCAGCGTCGCTTATGCACAGCTTTCTGGGGCGACTGGTACTGGGGCAAAGGTGCTGGTTCGTGGATCTACGGGGTCTGCGGGAAACGCCCCCCACTCACTGGGACGGTTTAACCCTTTTCTGACAAAAATCTCGGTCCGGGGGCCTAGGCGTTTCTTCGAT
This sequence comes from Penaeus monodon, assembly GCF_015228065.2. Taxonomy (NCBI): domain Eukaryota; kingdom Metazoa; phylum Arthropoda; class Malacostraca; order Decapoda; family Penaeidae; genus Penaeus; species Penaeus monodon. The sequence goes on along the minus strand of NC_051388.1, from coordinate 34,105,356 downwards.
GACGCCCTTCCCACGGCTCCAAAGGTACCGAACGAAAGCAGGTTCCCCTTTCGGTCCCGGTTTTGGGTCCGACTGCAAATTAGTTGGGGAACCAGATCAACACGAAAGGGCCGAGAAAAAAAAAGAAAGGAAACAGAAAAGAGGGGTGTTATCTTCCACAACCCGGTTTTTTAAAAAATTGCGTTTTTTAATTTTGTTTTTTTGTATTATTTTCGTCTTTTTTTTTTTGTGTTTTACTTTCCAAGATAAAGAAGAAAAGCCCGAAAAGACCTAGTTTTAAAACTCCCAACCTCTCTGAAAATATAAGTAATAAGGGAACGCATGGGCGATCCGCGAAGATCCTTGAACCACAGTCGCCCAAAGGAAAAATTAACTTGTACATGTGCGAACCACTCGTCACGACGACAAAATTGGGGGCAAAAGAGATAATAAAAAATTTTTACGCCGCTAAACAGAAACCAGCCTTATTAATAAAAAAAGGGTCATGTCTTTTTCCTGTGGTGTGAGTGAGGTGAAGTGGGTGTTGCGGTGTGATGACAGCTATTTAATGGGGGAAAAACGGATGACCTCCACAGAGAAGTCAAAAACACGAATATTACCTTTCCTATAAAAAAAATAAGAAAATTACATGCTAGCTTTTAAGTTATTTAAACTCCCACATTAAATTCAACATATTGATAGCGACAGAATGTTGCATAAGAATGGTTAAAAAAATTTCACCAACATTTTATCAAGCAAATCTTGTCGGGTCAGAAATCTGAACGCCGAGGTACATGCAACTTGCCGTCAATTTCAAAAAAAACTCAATAAGGGGGGGATCCTATCCCCCAAATGCCGATTGACTGAAGCACTCAGCCGGAATATAAAAAAACCTCTCTCTTCTGCGTATCTGTGTGATGGGCGCTCGCAAAATTCCCCCGAAGGTAAAAAAATTTTCACGAATCCACAACCTTTTGGGGTGTACCCAAAACGCAAGCGCTTGAGAGGAGAGAAAGTTGTTTAAATAAGCGAATAATATTCTAGCTTAAACCCTATCCTACTTTAAATTAAACGCCCCCCGCGGGTCCACCGCTCAAAAGATGCCAAACGAAAAACCTTCGGTTTATTGTACCACTTTCGAACGACGGAGTGCAATCTATTAGGCGTTTACGCAACCCGGGGCAATATCGGGAATTCTGTGCACTATGAATGGGGGAAGATCCAACGTTTAATTAAAATAATAAATGTAAAAAAATTCATTACATGATTCTTCTAGCGCTGTAGAACGTGTCACCAAAACATGTACAATGCTATGTTACTTCCAAATTACGGGTAACCAAGCGGTCATGTGACCCTACCCCGCCGCCACCGACCAAAAAAAGAGAAATGGGGTCAGGTCAAGAGGGGAAAAAAACCTTTTTTTCTCATCCAAAGTGACCGCAAGCAAGAAAAGGGAGGGTCGGTCGGGGCGGGGTTAGAACAGAAAAATGAATGGCTTAACAGGCTTAACCATTTTTGGGAAGGAAAAGGGAAAAAAAATAAAAGGGGCCCAAAACGTGTACTTCGTGTTTTTTTCTTTCCCTGTCTTGAAGCGTCGAGCGATTTTTTTGAAGGTTTGCGTTCAGCGCAGCCCGGAAGGGCGAGCCCACCCTGCCGCCAATTGTAAAAACTATCATCCTTAGTACAATGGTGAAAAGAGGGTATTATACTTGTTAACGGGTTTCACTCTTTATTTCGAAGTTGGCAACACAGTATAAAAACAGTTTGGGTTTTACGGGAATCGGGCCGCCGGATGTCACGGTCAGCCCACCCGGAGGGGGGGGGCGGAGTGACCTTCCGTGTCGGATGCTTAGCACGACTCCCGGGGCAACGAGTGAGATATCAATTGACCTCCGCCCTCGCTGAGCGAAAGGTTATATTTGGGACTTTTTTGGGCCCCGTGGAAAACACCACGTGGCCCTGGTAACCCAAAGAATTACCCATCCGTAGAATTTCCAATCCCATCTTCTCTCTCTTTCTCTCTCTCCTCTCTCTCTCTCTCTCTTCCCTTTTTCTTTCCTCTCCTCTCTCTCTCCTCTCTCTCTCTCTCTCTCTCTCTCTTATATTTATATATATAATATATATATATATATATATAATAATAATTGCATACATCATGACACCCCCACATAAAAACACCACACACCCACACACCTACACACCCTTCTTGTGTGTATGTACATATATACATTAAAATTTTATATATAATATATTATATATATATATATATATATTATATGTATATTTGTACATAAACCCCAAGTAAGTGTGTGTGTATGTGTGTGTGTGTGTGTGTGTGTTTTTGTGTTGGGTTTTACTTGAGTTGCATATATATATTTATATATATATATATATTAATATATAAATTTTATAAAAAAGAGAGAGAGAGAGAGAGAGAGAAGAGAGAGGAAAGGGAGAGGAGAAGGGGAGAAGGAGAGAGAGAAAGAAGAAGAGTTGGATGTGGAATTCTCAGGATTGGATAATTCTATTTTTGGTTACCAGTGGCCCTGGCTGTTTTCCCGTGGATCCAAAATCCCAAATAAACCTTTCGCTCCGAGGGCGGGGGGTCCCTCTGTATCTCACCTCGTTTGACCGGGGGTTTTGTGCTAAGCATCCGACACGGTAAAGGGCACTCCGCCCCCTCCCTCCGGGTGGGCGACCGTGACCTCCGCGCGGGCCCCTTACCCGTATAATAAAAATGTGTTTTTTATACTTTTTGGCCACTCTCAAAATAAAAGTTTAAAACCGTTAACAATTTTAAAAACCCCTCGTTCACCATTGTCCGGATATAGCTTTTACAAACGGCGGCAGGGTGGTGCTGCGTCCCCTTCCCGGGTCCACATGAACGCAAACCTTCAAAGAAATCCCCTCGACGTTTAAGACATGGCTAAAAAAACACGTAATACACGTTTTTGGGCCCCTTTCTATTTCTTTTCCCTTTCCCTTTTCCCTACATGTTTTTAACCGTTGTTAAACCATTTCATTTTTTTCTCGTTCCTAACCCCCGCCCCCGACCTACCGCCTTTTCTTCGCTTTCGGGGCACTTTGGATGAGAAAATTGTTTTCCCATCCTGACCCGACCTCACTTTCTCTTTTTTCGGGCGGGGCGGCGTGGGGAGGTCCATGACCGCTTGTTACCTGAATTTTGGGAAATAAACATGCTTGATACATTCTTTTTGGTACACGTTTATCAGCGCTGAACGAAACATGTAATGCAAATTTTTATTACATTGTTTATTTGAATTAGCGTTGGTCTTTCCCCCCTATCATGTGCCAGAATTCCCTATTGCCCCGGGGGTTTCGTAAAAGCCTAATAATCTGCACTCCGTCGTTCGAAAGTAGGGACAATAAACCCAAGTTATTCTTCGGGATCTTTTGAGTCGGTGTACCCCGGTTTTGTCCGTTTTAATTTAAAGTAGGGCTAGGGGTTTTAACTAGAATCTTTTTCGCTTATAATCCACCTTACCTCCCTCCTCAAATCGCTTGAGTTTTGGGTACACCCCCAAACGTTTTTGTGGTTCGTGAAAATTTATATATCCTTCGGGGTTTAGCAGGCCCATCACACAGATACGCGAAGAAAACAGGGTTTTTAATTCCCGGCTCGATTGTTCATCATATACGCATTTGGGTTAGGATCCCCCCCTTTTTTTGATTTTTTTGAAGTCTGACGTGCAAAACTTGACATGTAAATCGGGTGTTCAATTTCTGACCCCCAAGATTTGCTTATAAAAATTTGGGGAATATTTTTTTTTTTCACCATTCTCATGCATACATTCTTCGCATATCATTATATTTGTTCAATGTGTGTTTAAATAAACTTAATAGCACATTTCAATTTACTTCATTTTTGTTAAGGGAAATTATTTCTGTTTGTGATTTTTCTCTGTGGAGGGCACTCTCGTTTTCCCCCTCATTAAACTGCTGTCACTCACACACGCATACACCACACTTCACCCCCTCACAAACCCCAGGACAAAAGACACTGACCCCTTTTTTATTAAAAAGGCTGGTTGTGTCTTATCCGGCGTAAAAATTTATTATCTATCTCTTTGCCCGCATTTTGTCGTCGTGACGAGTGGGTTTGCCATGTACAAATTACTCTATTTCTTCTCTGTGGGGCGACTGTGTTTAAGTAATCTTCCGGACGCCGTGTCGTTCCCCCATTACCTCTTCTATCAGGACGTTTTATTCAACTAGGTCTTTGCGGACTTTTCTTCTTTTTCTTTGTGAAAGTAAAACACAAATAAAAAGACGAAAAAATCAAAAAACAACATTAAAAACGCAAATTTTATAAAAAACCGCTTGTG
>NC_051388.1:34091031-34096031 GCF_015228065.2 Penaeus monodon | reverse complement strand
CTAACCTAACAATCCTAAACTAAGCATAACCTATTACTAACTATATGTAACCTAACCTAAACCAATCTAACACTAACTATAAAAAAAAACCTCGACAAAAAACAAACTGAACCCTAACTTTTCATTGCTAACCTTTTCTACACCTTAAGAGTCTAAACCTTACCATTCTATCCTAAGGGACCAAACTAAACTAACCCATACCTAAACTAACCTAAACCTAACTAAACCAAAAACAAAAACTAAAATAAACGAGTCTGCCCTAATTTAATTTTTTAAACCTTCCTCACCATTACGAGATTCTAATCTAACTATTCTAACCTAAAGATAACTTAAACAAAACCTAACCATACCTAAAACCTAACCTAAACCAACCTAAACGCATTCCCCTACCGAACCTAAAATAACGATTCTATACTCTAACTTAACATTTTTAACCTTTCCAAACTTTACCAAATTCTAACTAAACCATTTCTAAAACTAAAACGTTACCTAAACCCATACCTAACCTGACCAAAACAGAACCTAACCTAATTTAAACCCTAAACCAAACATAACTAATCTTATCTAACCATTATCTAGCTTAAACCTAAGCTACCTACCAAACCTACCTATCTAAAACACAAATACCCTACCCGAACCCTTTTCTTTTTAATCTAACTTAACCCAAAAACCGAACCTAACCTAAATCTAACGTAATTTAACCTAGCAATCTAAATGGAACATAACCTAACCTACCTATTCTAAATGTAACCTAACTTGACATTTCTAACCAACCTATCCTTATGATTATAACCTAAACTAACAATTCTATCTTACCTAACTATTCTAAAAATAACCTACGTAAACTTATCCAACCCAGCCTGAATTTATGCTACCTACCATAATTCTATCCTTAAGCTATCCGAAAACGTTAAAAAACTCACCTAACCCAACCTACACATTACCCAAACACAAACATAAACATACCATAACCTAACCTAGAACCTAAACCAATTTACTTAGACATAAACCTAAACCTACCCTCCCTAATCGAAATGTAACCTATCCTAATTACCAAACCAAAATCTAAACTAACCTAAACCTAACTAAGCTAAAGCTAACCAGACCCAATCCTAACCTAACCTATTTAATTTAAATTAAAAAACCAAACCTAACCAAAAAATTAAAGATTTAAACCTATCCTAAAATAAGCGATTTCTAACCTAAACCTGACATTTCTAACCTAAATCAACTTTAAGATTCTCACCTAACATAACCGTCGAAGCTAACATAAAAATCCTAACCAAAACAGTAACCTGACCTAAAAATAAGATTCTAAATAAGCCAAACCTTAGCGTCCTAGCCTAGCTAACCTTATATATATATATATATATATATATTTATATATATATATATATATATATTATATATATATTATATTATATGGTTAATATTTATATATATGTATTGGATGTAGTATATAGACAAATTACATATATAAATATATGTATATATAAATATATATATTTATATGTATATATCAAAATAAACATATATATATATATATGGTATATATTATATGTGTGTGTTGGTGTGTGTGGTGGTGGTGTGTGTGTGTGTGTGTGTGTTGTGTGTGTGTGTGTATATATACATATATATTTTATATATATACTATATAGTAGACTATATATCGTAGACTATAATATATATATTATATATATATATATATATATATATATAGTGATAGGATTATATATATAACGTACAGACACACCACATTACAAAGAACACAAAAAAAAAAAAAAAAAAAACACACACACACACATACACACACAGCACACACACACACACAATATATTAGAGATATATATATAATAGTATATATTATATAATATATATATATATGTATGTATATCTAGATATAATACATGCAGGTATACATACACACACATACACACGGAACACATAAACACACCACACATCACAACACACACACACACACACACAAGGGACCACACACACACACACACACAACACAAAAAAAAAAAAAACATATATATATATACAACATTCATATAATATAATGTGGACACACAGACACACACAACACAACAGACCACACACCACAAACACACACAAAAAAAAAAAAAAAAAAAAAAAAAAAAAAAAACACCGGGTGGAAGGCAACAGAAAAACCACGCTCTAAGTTGCCAAGAAAATCATGGCTCGTGGCCAGGGGTTCCCAGCATCGGACTGAAGCTGTCAGGGCGCCAGTCTGAGTCGGGGGTTTCGAGTCCCCGGCCGGCGCTTTTTTCCCCCTTGGGAAGGGAAACTTACCTCGACTGCCTACCTAGCCACGGGGAGGGGGCAAGCCAGCGGTCAGCGCTGGTCCGAAGCCCGGATAAATAGAAGAATGTTACCTAAAAGGTAACCCCGGGCCATCTCCGGGAAGGAAATGGGGCCCCACCACGTACTCACTCCCAAGAGCACACAACTTTAAAACAACAATTAAGTATCATCTGTGACCCCGGCACTCAACTGAAAAATCCGTCAAAAAAAAAAAAAAAAAAAATCTTTTTTTAATATACATAATATATTAATATTAATATATAATATATTTATATATTATAATATTATATATATATATTTATATAAATATATAACGTACAGCACACATACACACCACACACACACCCACACACACAAAACACCCACACACACAACCCCAAAAACACATAATATTATTATATATTATAATATTATTTATATTTATATATATATATACAATACTTTAAATATAAAACTCATATATATATGTGACGCACAGACCCAAACATAAAAAATACCACACACAAAAAATACACACCAACACCACACACACACACAGAAACAGAAACCCCAAAACACAACACCAACACACACACACACACAACCATATAAATATAATATATATATAATTAAAAATATATATATTATATATGTAAGATATGATATATTGTATATATACATATATATGTGTGTGGTTGGGTTTTTTATACATGTTATTATATATATTATTATATATATATTATATATATATATATATATATATATTATTTTGTTAAATATAAAAATATAGATTTTATAAAAGTTAATAATGTAATATATAATTTATATATATATAATATAAATAATATAAAAATATATAATATATAAAATATATGTATTTTTGGTCGGGTATATATATGTTATAATTTGGTAGATATGATAATTTTATTACACATATCAACATACAACAAAAATTATAATATATATATATATATAATTTAATATATATAAAAATATAGTATATTTATATTTATATATTATATACAATACAGACATATATAGTATATTAATATATATATATATATTTATATATATGTAATATATATGAATATATATATATAATATTAAATAAATTAATTTTTATTATGTATGAAGTACTATATATACAAAAACAATAAAATAAGCATATATAAAAAAAAAATGTATTAAAGTAAATAAATAAAAAAATATAAAAATTGTATATATATTTGGTATAATGTGTATAATATTAAAAATATTATATATATAATAATTTTTATAATGGTGTGGGGGGGTGTGTGTGGGGGTGTGTGTGTGGGGTGGGGGTGGGTGGTGGGGTGTATGTGTGTTTTATATATATCTATTTATATAAATACAAATAAACACATAAAAATATATATAATTATATATAATAATAATAATAATAATATATATATTATATATATTATATAGAAAGGATATATAAAATATGTATATATAAAAATATAACGACACCAATTTTTATATATAATAAATTATATAATATATATATATTATCAAAATATAATATAATATATATATATATATATTAATAAATTTTTTTAAAATATATATATATATTTATAATATACTGCATTTATAAAACACACCACACCGAGACACAAAAAAAACACACACACACACACAACACACCAAAACACCACAACACACACACGCGCGCGCGCGCCACCAACACACAACAAACACACACACAAAAAACACACACACACACAATACACACACACATACACACACACAACCACACACACACACACACCACACCCCACACACACAACACAAAAATATATATATATAATAATATATTATATATATATATAATATAAAACATATGCACACTCATTATATATGTGACGCAGAGACCCAACATACACAATCACACCAAACCACACACACAAAACACAGAAAAACCCCACACCCACAAACAAAACACAACACACACACCACACACATATATTATATATTATATATATATATAATATGTAAAGTATAGATAATATTAATAGTATTATATACATATATTTTGTGTGGTGTGTGTGTGTGATTCATTATACATGCATATATATATAATTATATATATATATAATATATAATATATTTATATTATATATATATAATTAAAAAATATATATGTAATATAAAACATTATGTATATATATGTATATTAATATAATATATATAATATATTTATATATATTTTAAAATATATAAAATATATATATATATATATTGTATGTAGTGTGTGTGTGTGTTTGTATAGTATATAATTTGATGATTAGTTAGATTTATATCTATTTATATCTATATATAAGGTATTAATATATTTAAAGTATATTTAAAATGTTATATTTATACACACACACACCACACACACAACCCAAAATTAAAATTTATTATAATATTAAATATATATAATAAAAATATATATATATATATAAATATTATATAAAATTTTTTAATTTTTTATATATATATATATATAAATATATATTTTAATAATATATAATATATATTTATGTTTTATTTTAAAATTTTATATTATATATATTAATTATATATATATTTTATGTATTTAAATATTTTTTTTTTAATTAAAATAAATATTTTAAAAAAAAATATTTTTATATATTATATATTTAAAAATAATATAATTAATTTTA
>NC_051388.1:34051445-34055829 GCF_015228065.2 Penaeus monodon | reverse complement strand
TGTCACAGTTTTCGGCAGAAAATGCTTCAGACTCCCTCATATTACTTTTTCAAAATTTCTGTTGGAAAGATCTACCCTGTTGCTTCTGATTCTGCGCGCAACAGCCTAGGGGACCCATCAAGCAGGAAAAACTTGCTTAGCCCCAAACTCTTCCAACATGAAAAAAAATTTTTTTTTTTTGTGGGTGCAGAACCCACAGAGATGTTGAGTGTCGTCTGCTACTGATTCAGGGTTATCGTTTATCCTTTTCAATCACGGTGTATATATATATATGTATATAATATATATAATATATATATATAGTATATATATATATATATATTTATATACACACACACACACACACACACACACAACACAAACAACATACACACAACATGCATACCACCACACATACATACACACAACCACACACATACACCCGAAAACACAACACACATACACACACACACACACACACCATATCTACAGGTGGAGCAATCAGTGTAGCAGACGGAGCCAGTGACCTCACCTCGCTCCACCCATGCTTCCTGCAAGCTGCTGCTATCGCTCCTCCAGCTGATACGGTCACTACTTATATACGAAGAAATGAGCTAGGCCTCAGAGGTTCGACCAAGCCAGCGGACCACCGCGGAAAAGGTCATAGCCCTGCTCCCCCGGAAGCGGACCTGGACCAAGAACCCCAGATACAACCATATATAGACATGTCTCGTGTATCCTTGTTGTGTTTCTTATTACTGCGTGGTATCAACTCTCAGAAAGGAAGAAATAAAGAGTCGCCACAGACGTTGTGCTCGTGGGGGTGTTAGATGTGGATGATGTGAAGTTTCGTGAATCAACTAACGATACCCAGCTTGGCTTGAGGATTACGTTCACCGATTGGGCGAACCTGGACGCTCAGACAAGACAGGAAACTGATACACATTCTTCCACAGCAGACAACCGTTAGCAGGCAAAGGAATCTGATCGAAGTGCTGCAGGAAGCATGGGGGGTAGCGAGGTGAGGTCCACTGGGCTCCATTGCTACATGATTGCTCCACTGTACATTGCTCGCAATGTACAGTGGAGCAATCAGTGTAGCAGGACGAGCCAGTGACCTCACTCGCAAGCCCCCCCCATGCTTCCTGCACTGTGCTATCGTCCTCCAGCGGAACGGTCACTACTATACCGAGAATGACCTAGGCCTCAAAGGGTTCGTTGTTTCAAGTACCACCGCGCTAAGGTCAGCTACGCCCTTATCCCTATGGGCAGCTGACCGTGACCTCCGCGCCCCCCAGCACTTTACCCCTTTAGACAAGTCGTAGCGGTCGTCGTAGCGTGTGTCACCCCTTTACATGTGTTTTGCGTTCCTGTAAGCCAACTGTACTACAGTCACATAGCCTTTTTACAATCTGGTGGGCAGGGTGGCGCTGTGTCCTTCCGGCTCGCAGCCTGAACGGCAAACCTTCGAAGGAAAATTCCGCTCGACCCGCTTCAAGGGGACATGGCTAAGGAAAAAAAAAAAACACGTAACGTACACGTTTGGGCCCCTTTCTATTTTTTTTCCCTCCCTTCTCCCATACATGTGTTAAGCCGTTGTTTTTTTTGTTAGGTTAAAAGGTGCTAATTGACAGCAAATGGCAAGTTCTCACACTATTACCTTCACCTCAGATCGCATTTCCGTGCGATCGAGTATGGTGACCAATAAACACATGAAGATCGTTCGTTTCGTTAAGTAATTAATATTTTCTCTCGTTTTAGAGATTTATATTGTTTCATACTGCAACGAATTTAACGCGTTGTGATTTTATTTATCACGAATATCATTTCATTTTTTCCTCCCCCCTCGCCCGAACCTGACCGCGTACCTTTTCTTCGCCTTGCGGGTCACTTTGGATTAGAAAAAGGTTATTTTCCCCGTCTTGACCTGACCTCACTTTTCTCTTTCCCGGGTGGGTGGGCGAGCGGGAAGGTCTGATGACCACGTCGGTTCCCTGTATTTTAGTTGTTTTATTTTTATTGGACGCCTTGGGAATTATTAACTATAGCATTGTTACATTGTTTTTGGTGACACGTTCTCTCGGCGCTAGAACGAGGCATGTAACGTAATTCATTAAATTGTAGTTATTTGAATACAGTGTAGGATCTTTCCCCCAATCATAGTGCACATAACTTGCCAGATATGCCCCGGGTTGCGTAAGGCCTAATAGATCTGGCTCCGTCGTTCGAAAGTAGGTTAAATAAAACCAAAGTTATTCGTTCGGCACCTTTTGAGTCGGTGTGGACCCGCGGTTTGTCCGTTAATTAATGTTAGGGATAGGGTTTAAGCTAGAATCATTATTCAATTATTTAATCACACCTTTCTCACCCTCCCTCAATTCGTCTCATGTTTTGGAGTGCACCCAAGCGTTTGTGTGATTTCGTGAAAATTTATTATATCCGTTAGGGAATTTTGCTGAGCCGCCATCCCAGATACGCAGAAGAGAGTAGGTTATTTATATTCCCTGGCTCGAGTCGCCTTTGTTTGTGGTTTATATACGGGCATTTGGGTATAGGATCCACCCGTAATGAGTTTTAATGAGGTCTGGCATGCTATAGCCTAGGACACCATTACCTCGGCAGTTCAGATGTCTGATCCCCGAGGAAGATTGCTGTGTTAAAATAGCTTGCAATATTTTTTCATGTCACCTATTCATTCATTGAATACATTTGTCGCCATTATCATAAATGTTGAATTCAATGTGGTAGGTTGAAATAATTTTAAATAGCTAGCAGTTGCCTAATTTACTTCCGTTTTTGGTATAGTGAACGTGTAACTATTCATGTTGTGATTCATTCTCTGTGTGAGGTTCACCCTCCATTTTCACTGCAGACGGGGCTTCGCTAGCTTAGCTGTCACTCACAACGCATAACCACAACCCACACCTTCACCTCACCACACCACGCAGTGACAAAAGACAATGACCCCGTTTTCATTAATATGGCTCGTTTGCTGTCTTATCCTGGTGCCGGCTATGGTAAAAATTTATTAATCTATCTCTTTAGTCCACCCATTTTTGTCTGTTTGTGACGAGTGGCTCGTACATGTTGTACAAGTTACATCGATTTCTTCTTGTGGGACGAATGTGGTTCAATGGTAAATCTTCGCGGATTGCCGTTGTCGTTTTTCCTTATCTACTCTCATATCTATCAGAGGATGGTGGTAGTTTCAAGCCAGGTCTTGCGGCCGCTACGGACGTCCCGCCCCTCTTAATAGTAGTAATTTTCTTCTTTATCTTGGTGTGGAAAAAAATGAAAACACACACAAAAAAAAAGAAAAAATAGATTAAAAACCAACATAAAAAACGCAAATTTTAAAAATAAAAGGCTAGTGGGTAGATAAACCACCCCTTCTCCTCGTTGCCTTTTTTCCTTTTTTGTTTTCCCTCTACCTCTGTGGCCCCCCTTACGTGGATGACTGGTCCCGACACTATTATTGCAGTCGGGACCGACACCGGCACCGAAGGACGAGAACTTGTCTTAGGGATGCCGTGGGAAGGACGTATCCGAAAGATTCGCCATAGGCCCGCAGACCAAGATTTTCGTCAGAAAAGGTGTTAAGCCGTCCCAGTGATAGTGTGGACGGTCGTTGCCTGCGACTCCCCGTGATCCAGTTCCAGCGAACCAGCACCTTGCCGCAGGTACCAGTCGCCCTAGAATGCTGTGATATTGGCGACGCCTGGCGGAACGCCTGCAGATCTGTTTACGGTAAACTCCAGGAGCTCGTTTAGCGCCAGGTGTCTCGTCGGAGGGACGTTGTGGGACGAGGGACGCCGCCGAGTTAGGCCTGGGCATGGACTACGAGGAGGTCAAGAACCGAATCTAAAGTCAAAGAAGGACCTGTGCGAGACTTTCGAGGAGTGTGGACATCGCAGGATCTGTGTGCGGACGTGTGGACGAGGACGCCGCCGAGTTAGGCCTGGGCCAGGACTACGAGGAGGTCAAAAACGAATCTGAAGTTCAAGGAGGACCTGTGCGAGGACGTTGTGGACATTCGAGGACGGGAACATTACCCGGGGGGGGGGGGGGGGGGGGGGGGGACCAGGAGAATGAGGACAACATGGAAGAGCAGCCAACGAAGAAAGATGCACCAGGACAACGCGCGAGAACGAGATGACCAGCCGGTCACCAGCAGGTTAGGTCACCTTGAGGCACATCTAAGAAGAGATGCACTCGAGGGGCGAGGCGTGAGTAGGTAGGCCGAGCAATGTTACAGTGGAGCAATCAGGGTAGCAGATGGAGCCCAGTGACTCACCCTCGCTCCCCCCATGCTTCCTGCAGCTGCTGCTATCACTCTCCAGCCTCCCTGAACGGTCCACTTACTTTATACGAGTAAGAGCTAGGCCTTCAGAGAGTTCAGTCGCCA
>NC_051388.1:34041445-34043945 GCF_015228065.2 Penaeus monodon | reverse complement strand
AATAAACAGACAGATAAGCAGACATAGACAGGCAGACGAAGAAAAAATTCATTACAAAACGGGGGGAGGGTAGGGAATTACCACGTAAGATCATCTCCGAAAATATTCAATGCGTCACTTCCAAAAGGTCACACCACTCTCTCTCTCTCTATCGCTACTACATCCCCTCTTTCAATCTCTTGCTCTCTTTATCTCTCCTCTATTCTCACTTCTCCTCCCTCCTCTCCTACTCGCTCTCCTTAATCCCTCACTTTCCCTCTCTCTCTCTCTCTCTCTCTCCTCTATCTCTCTCTGCTCTACGTATACTTCTGTACACCTCTCTCTCGTCTCTACTCTCTCTTCTTCTCTACTCTCTCTCTTCTCTCTCTCTCTCCTCTCTCCCTCTCTCTCTCTCCTCTCTTTCTATCTCTCTCTACTCTCTCTCCTCTCTCTCCTCTCTCTCTCTCTCTCTCGTCTCTCTCTCCCCTCTCCCTCCCTCTCCTCTCTCTTCTCTTTTCCTTTTCCTTTTCTTCTCTCTCTCCTCTCCCTCTCTCTCTCTCCTCTCTCTCTCTCTCTCTCCTCTCTCTCTCTCTCTCTCCACACCCACACACACACACCACATAACACACACATATATATATATTAATATATATATATATATATATTATATATATATATCTATATATATATAATAATATATCATATAGATATTATATATATATATATATATATATATATATATATATATATTATATATATACTATATATATATATATTATATATATAGAGAATATATATATATATAGATACTATATATATAATAATAATTATATATATATATATGTATATATATATATATATATATGTTGTTGGTGTATGTGGTGTGTGTGTGTGTGTGTGAGAGAGAGAGAGAGAGAGAGGGAGAGAGGAGAGAGAGAGAGAGAGAGAGAGAGAGAGACGAGAGAGGACGAGAGGGAAGATGAGGGAGAGGAGAGAGGAGAGAGAGAGAGAGAGACCGAGAGGAGAGAGAGAGCGTCGAGAGAGAGAGAGAGAGGAGAGATGAGAGAGAGGAGAGCAGACGAGAGAGAGAGAGAGAGAGAGAGAGAGAGAGAGAGAGAGAGAGGAGTGTGTGACTTTTGAAGTGAACGCATTGAATATTTTCGGAGATGATCTTAGTCGAATGCCTACCCTCCTTCTTTGTACTGACTTTTATCGTCTGATGTATATGTTCTTGAACATTATCTGTCTGTTTATGTGCCTTATTGGTCCGTACGTTATCTGTCTGTGACTTCCTGGGTATGTTTCGGAATGTTTTCTTTGTGTGTGTGAAAAGAGAATAGCCCAGGAAATGGATAAGCTGGATAAAGAAGCATGAGGAGCGAGACAGGAGAAGCTTCGAGTGGGTTTTTCGCGCTAGCACCCGGGGAGAGACAACAAGACTTAATACAAAAACGTTGCGATGAAGGAATAATTCCGAATCACACAAAGGGATGACACACAGCAAGGTTTCCCAACATCGCAAAGCCTTATGAACATCTTACCATTGCAAAAATTGAAATGATTTTATGCCAACCTTTTGCCTCGGTTGTGCATTTCCTTCCGCAATTCAGGGTTTATCAAGCGTTGGAGACGAGAAAGTTAGAAGGATAGCGAAAAAAAGGTGTGAGGAAGATGTATAGTGGCGAAGGATGCGTGGAGAGGTCCCACGGCTGCTCAAAACATGAGCCTACCGTTATTAAAAAAAAAAAAATCACTTTATTTACGTTTTACTCTCTTCCAGGACTCTGGCAGTCTGTATGTTTTACCATATCTGTTGATTTGATTCACGCCCAATCAGAACAGCCTGTCCGACTGTCGAATCTGTCAGTCAGCCTGTTCTGTCCGTTGTCTGTCTGTCCGTTTGTTTGCCTGCCAGTCTGTCCGTCTGTCTCTTTGTCTCTGTTTCTCTTTCTGTTTGTATGTGTAATCTATTTGTTCAGTATGACGCAAGTCTGGTCTGCATGTAGTATGACTACGTTATAGAAAGACATTACATTTATAACTCTGCCTATTTGTCGGATCTAACTGACGATCAGTTTTTCTGTTGTCTGTCCGTCTGTCATTATTTTCTGCATATCTATGTGTTACATGTGGCTGTTCGTTGTCTACGCGGTCCTTTAGATGAAAGTTAAGCAGCTGAAGAGAAGGACAAAGAATAAACAAAAAGAGATAGAAACATCCTAAACATAGACAGACCCAACAGATAGATAAAGTATATGGCAGAAAGAAAGGCAGATAAACAGACAGCTAGCAGACATAGAAAGGCAGACGAGTAAAAAAGTCGTTACAAAGAAGACGAAAAAGTATGACATGAAACGTAAGATTATCTCCGGAAACTATCACTTCGTCACTTCCAAAACTCATGGCACACACAAGGTTATGCTTATTATCAAGGGACGCTTATTGCAGCTCTTCGCAAACATGGCGCTTGCTGGGTTCAGAAAACCGGCTGTGTTGAACTCCTCTGTTTGGACTGTCAGTT
>NC_051388.1:34031445-34033945 GCF_015228065.2 Penaeus monodon | reverse complement strand
GAGGTGAAGTGTGTGTGTATGCGTGGGGAGTGGACAGCCTTAGTGTGGAATGAGAGGGGAACCTAACACAGAGGAATGAATCAACAAACATGAAATATAACGTCACTATAACAAAACTGAAGTTAGATTAGCAATGCTAGCTATTTAAAATTATTTCAAATACCACATGAATTTCAACATTTTAATGATATGCTGACAGATATGTATGCATGAATGAATGGTGACATGAAAAAATATTGCAAGCATTTAACAAGCAAATTCTTCTCGGGGTCAGAAAATCTGAACTGCCGAGGTATGTAGTCTAAGCTATATAGCATGCCAGACCTCATTAAAAATCATTAAACGGGGGGATACTATACCCAAAATGCCGTTATATAACCAAGGCGACTCGAGCCAGGGAAATAAATAACCTACTCTCTTCTGCGTATCTGTGATGGGCGCGCGCAAAATTCCCTAAGGATATATAAATTTTCACGAATCACACAAACGCTTGGCGGTTGCACCCAAAAATGCCAAGCGAATTGAGTAGGGTGAGAAAGGTGTGATTAATAAGTGAATTAATGATTCTAGCTTAAACCCTAGTCTACATGATTCACGAACATAACGCGAGATCACACCGACTCAAAAAGTGTCCGAACGAATAAAACTTGTTTATTATACCTACTTTCGAACGGACGGAAGCACAGATCTATTAGGCGCTACGCAACCCGGGGCAAGATTGCAATTCTGTGCACTATGATGTGGGGAAGATCCTACACTGTATTCAAATACTACCAATTTAATGAAATTAACGTTACTGCTCGTTCTAGCGCCGAATAGAAGTGTCACCAAAAACATCGTAACAATGATATACCCCCACACACACCCCCACACACACCCCACAAATATTATACTAATATATATGTTTATTTATATCATATTACATATATTTTATATATAATTATTTATTATGTTTTGTATATATACTACATCCAACATATATATTACATATTTTATATATATATTTTAAAATATATATATATATATTAATATTATATTTTATATTAAAAGGTTAGGCTAGGCTAGACCAAAAGGGTTTGTTTTTAGAATCTTTTATTTTGGGTCACGTTACGTTTTGGTTGGGTTTTTATGTTAGCTTAGACGGTTTTTAGGGGGAAAATCTTAAGTTATTTGGTTTGAAATGTCGGGAGGTTGATCGTTTTTTTAGGATAGGTTAAATCTTTATTTTTTGGGAGGTTAGGGTGATTTAGTTAAATAGGTTGGTTGGATTGGGTCTGGTTGTTTGCTTAGTTGGTTTGGGTTTAGGTTAATTTTGGGTTTTGGTTTAGATAGGTTCTTTTAGTTTAGTTAGGGTATTTAGGTTATGTCTATTAAAATTTGGGGTTGGTCGGGTTGGTTAGGGTAGTTTGGGTTTGTTTTGGGGAAATGTTGGTTGGGTTGGTGGTTTTCTTTTTCGGATAGCTTGGATAGATTTGGTTAGGGTAAAAAAATTCGGCGGTGGTTTAAGTTAATTAGGTTTTTTAGAATAGTTGGTTAAGTAATTGTTATTTTTGGTTTTTATTCATGGATGGGTTTGGGTTTAAAATGTCATTTGGTTACTTTAAAATGGGTTTGGTTGGGGTTTATTTTACATTTGATTAGCTGGTTAATTCTTTAAATTTGGTTGGGTTTGGTTTGGGTTAATTAGTTAAAAAAAAAGGTTGGGGTAGGTATTTGGTTTTAGTAGTATTTGGGTTTAGTTTGGGTTTAAGCTAGAAAAGGGTTGATAAGATTGTTTATTTTGGGTTTGGGTTTTCATTAGGTTAGGTCTGTTTAGGTCGGTTGGTATGGGTTTGGGTACGTTTATTTTTAAATGGTTATTAAAAATTTAAATTTTGGGAAAGGGTTTAAAAAATTTAAATTTAGAGTAAATCGTTTTTTTTAGGTTGGGTAGGGGATGCGTTGGGTTTTTTGGTTTGGGTTTGGTATGATTAGTTTGTTTTTACTTTAGGTTGAATTGTTAGATTAAAACTAGGGTGGGGAAAAGGTTTAAAAAAATTTAAATTAGGCAACTCGTTATTTTATTTTGTTTGGTTAGTTGGGTTTAGGTTTTAGTTTGGTATGGGTTTTTTAGTTTGGTCACCTTTAGGATAAATGGTAATTTAACTCTTAAGGGTAGAAAGGTTAGCAATGAAAATTTGGGTTCAGTTGTTTTTTTAGTCGGGGTATGGTATTTTAGTTTTTATTTGGTTAGGTTTTCTTTAAAAGTTGGGATAGGTTATCTTATTGGGATTTTTTAGGTTAGGTTAGATTTAAATTAGATTAAGTTAAAAATCTAAAGTTAGTTTAAATGTTACTTTGGGTAAGTGTATCTAATTAGCTTCGGAAGGTTTAGATTGGGTTTTGGGCTAATTTTAAGTTGATTGGTTGGTTAATTTTAGGTTAATTTGGGTATAAGGGATAAAAGATATCGGGAATTTTCATTTTAGGATTTTTGGAAAAATTTTTTTTTGGTATTAAT
>NC_051388.1:34023945-34028945 GCF_015228065.2 Penaeus monodon | reverse complement strand
AGGGAGGGCGAACTGAGAAGATAAATTGGAAGGGAGGAGGTTTTAGGAGATGGAGAAGGAGGAGGATGGCGTATGGAAGAGGGGAACGTAGAGGGAAGAACAGGAGTTTCCCCCTATTCCCTTCTCCTTCCACTTCTATCTCTCTGTTCCCCATCCTATCCTCCTTTTTCCATTTCAATATCTCCGGTCCCCCTTTCCCCCCCCCCCTCACCCTCCTTCCTCTTTTCCATTTTTTATCTCTCCTTTTCCCCATTTCCTCTTTACCCTCCCCCCCCTCCTCCCCTTTTCCTTTTCTCCCTCTCCTTTTCCCCCCCTTAAACCTCCCCCCCTTCTCCTCCTCCTATTTTTTACTTCCATCCTCCGTTCCCCCCCATCCCCTTCCTCCCCCTTTCCTTTTCCCTTTTCCTCCTCCTCCTCCTCCTCCCCTTCATCTCCCCCCTCTAATTTCCCCCCTTTTCCCCCTCCTCCCTCCCCCTTCCTTCCATTTCTAATCCCCGTTCCCTCTCTTTTTAAATCTATCACTACTATATATATATCTATCTTTTTATCTATCTATCTATCTTAACTTTCGTCTACCTCCCTATCTATTATCTATTTCCCCTATCTGTCAACCTAACTAAAAAACATTTAACACACATTTATGTATTTTTTTGTACCCCGCACGATTATTATTAGATGATAGAAAGATAGACAGACAGATAGTTAGATTATAAAAATTTAGTTTCCTTATATCCCCCTTCTCTTTTCTTTTTTATCTATCTATCTATCTACCCAAAATTTTTATATCTATCTATTTATCGTCTATCTATCTATCTTTTATAACTGTTTCTACCTACCTATCTTTTCTATCTATCTATCTATCTGTCGCCCAAACTATATACAATTTTACCACTTTTAATGTATATATTTGTATCTGCACTGATATATGTATATAGATAGATAGAAAGTAGAAAAGACAGAAATAAATATATAGATATAGATTCATACATACAAATATATATAAAAATTATATTATATATATATAATATATATAATATATTTATATAATATATATTTTTGTGTTGTTTTGTAAAAATTATATTTTTGCAATTAAAATGTATATATATGAAAACTCTCTATCATTTTCTCTTATACCCTTCCCTACTATCTATCTATCTTTTTTATTTATTTCTTCTATCTATCTATCCTCTTTCTCTTTCTCTTTCTCTTTCTCTCTCTCTCTCTTTTTCCCCCCTCTCTCTCCCCCTCTCTCTCTCTGAAAAAAGGCTATCATCCTTAGTAAAATGGAAACCAAAAGGGTAGTTATCTTTTTAAATGGCTTTCATTTCTTTATTTCCTAGATTTTGGCACACACAGTTAAAAGCCCAGACATTTTTAAATTTTATACGGGAAATCGGGCCGGGGGGGGGGGCCCCGGGTCCTTCCCCAACCCGGAGGGAGGGGGCGGAGCTGCCCTTACCGTGTCGGATCTTAGCACAACTCTCGGTAAAACGAGGTGAGATATCGGGATTGTACCTCCGCCCCTGCTGAGCAAAAAGGTTTTTTTTTTGGGGAACTTTTGAACCCACGGTGGAAAACAGCCCGTGGCCCCGGGTAACCGAAATAGAATTTCCACACCCTGTAAAATTATCCACATCCTATATTTCTCGGGCCCCCTAACTCGGGCCCCGCCCTCCCAGGGGCCCTTTAAGGGGGACCTAACCCTTTTTTGGGCGTCTCGTTCTTGTGCGTTGTCCTTTTTCCCTTTTTTGGGGGCTGCTTTCCCGTCGTCCCATCCTCCTGGGGCCTCGGTTTTAACTGTCCGTCCCCCGTTTCCACAAAAAGGTCCTCGAAAGTCCCAGCACAGGGGCCTCCTTGACTTCGGTTTCCCTCTTGACCTCCTCGTAGTCCTGGCCCGGCCCAAATCCCCGGGGGCCCTCCTCGTCCACACGTCCCCCCACAAAAAAAACTCGGGCCCCGGTCCTTCTCAGCCCACACTCTTCGGGGTTTTTCATCCAGATCTTTCGGGGGGTCGGGGGAGGGGGGGCACTTTGGGGGGGGCGTACCGCGCCCAACCCAGCTCCCTTTAAATTTACCGGCTCTTCAGGCGCCGCCCGGCGTCGCCTTGCCCCAGATTCTGGGGCGACTGGGAACCCGGGGCAAAGGTGCTGGGGTTTGCTGGATCTACGGGGAGTCTGGCAGCAAAAGCCCCTCCCCTACCCTGGGGCGGCTTTTAAAACCTTTTTTTGACGAAAAACCGGGCCGCCGGGGCCCATGGCGATCTTCGATGCGTCCTTCCCACCCCCTCCTAAGGTTTACCCGGGAAATTTTAGGGAGGTTTTTCCCCTTTGGGGCCGTGTCGGGCCCCACTGCAATAAAATAGTTGGGGAAACCCAAACATACACGTAAGGGGCCCGAGTAAGAGAAAAAAAAAGGCAAAAGAGAAAGGGGTGTTATCTTCCCCAAGCCCTTTTTTTTATGAAATTTTCGGTTTTTTTTTATTTTTTTTTTTTTATTATTTTCGTCTTTTTTTTATTTTGGGGTTTTACTTTTTCCCAAAAATAAAAAAAGAAAAGTCCCAAAAAAACCCAGCTTGAACTACCAACCGTCCCCTGATGATATGGAGTAGATAAGGGAACGACATCGGCGATCCGCGAAGAAACTACTTGAAAACCCCCAGTCGTCCCACAGAAAGAAATAGATTAACTTGTACAGGTTTCGAACCACTCTCCACGACAGACAAAATTTCGGGCTAAAGAGATAATAATAAATCTTTCCGCCGGCATAAGACAGCAACCGCCTTATTTAAAAGAAAAGGGTCAGTGTCTTTTGGGCCTGTGTGGGGTGAGTGAGGTGAAGGTGTGTGTGTATGCTGTGTGAGTGACAGGCCCAGCTTTAATGAGAGGGAAAACGAGAGTGACCCCCACACAGAGGAAAGAATCACAAACACAATATTAAAAGTTCCTATAACAAAATGAATAAATTAGCAAAGCTAGCTATTTAAAAAATTATTTCAACTACCATTGAATTTTAACATATAAAGATAAACGACGAATGTATGCCTGAAAATTGGGGACATAAAAAAAATTACCAACATTTTATCAAGCAAAACTTTTCGGGGTCGAAACTGAAAAAGCCGGGGTACATGTCAAGGGTTTGCACGTCCGACTTTCAATAAAACTCAATAACGGGGGTTCCCCACCCAAAGGGCCCTATAGACGAAGCAACTCGAGCCAGGGAAAATTAAAACCCGCTCTTTCTGCGTACTGGGGTGTGGGCCCCTCGGGGTAAATCCCCCAAGGATATATAAATTTTTTACGAATCAACAAACCTTGGGTGTCCCCCCAAAATGCAAGCGACTTGAGGAGGGAGAGAAAGGTTGGGGATTAATAGCGAATAATGATTTTAGCTTTAAAAAACCCAGTCCTACTTAAATTTAAAGGGCATAACCGCTGGTCACACCGACTTAAAAAAATCCGAAAAGAATAACTTTTGGTTTTATTGTACCCACTTTGAACACGGGAGTGCAGATTTTATTGGCGTTTACCCAACCCCCCGGGCAATTCGGGCAATTCTGTGCACTAGATATTGGGGGGGAAAAACAACGCTATATTTTAAAAAATACAATGTAATAAAATTGGGATTTCATTATTGTTCTAGCGCGATAGAACGTGTCACCAAAAGCAATGTAACAATGCTATGGTTAATTCCCAAGGCGTCAACAAAATAACAACCAAAATACAGGGAACCAGCGTCATGACCCTTACCCACGTCGCCACCGACCGGAAAAGAGAAAGTGAGGTCAGGTCAAGACGGAAAACAACCTTTTTCTAATCCAAAGTGACCGCAAGCGAAAGAAAAGGGACGGTCAGGTCGGGGGGGGGAGGATAAATGAAATGATATTCGTGATAAGATAAATCACGAACGCGTTAAATTCGTTGCAGATGAAACAATATAAATCTCTAAAAACAGAGAAAATAATTAATTACTTAACTAACGAACGATATTCATGTTTATGATAGCATACTCGATCACACGGAAATGGGATCTGAGGTGAAGGAATAGTGTGAGAACGTGCCATTTGCTGTCATTAGCACCTTTTAACCCAACAAAAACAACGGATTCTTAACACATTTATTGGAGAAGGAAGGGAAAAGAAATAAGAAAGGGTGCCAAACGTGTACTTAGTTTTTTTGTTTTTACATGTCTTTAGCGGTCGAGCGGATTTTCTTCGGGGTGAGGTGTGTCCGTGTTGCATGCCAAAAGGATGCAACGGCCCTCGCTGCCACCAGTTTATAAAGGCTATGCGTACTCTAGTACAGTGGCTGACAGGTGACGCAAAACCACACTAAAGGGGGAACACACGCTACGCGACGTAGACTGTCTAAAGGGTTAAAGCGCCGCGTGTCGGCAGCCGCCCGGAGGGAGAGGCGAGCTGACTCGGTGCGTGTCACAGACTCCGGTAACGAGTAGATCAGATGTGACCTCCGCCCTCGCTGAGCGAAAGGTTATATTTGGGACTTTTGGATCCACGTGGAAAACAGCCACGTGGTCCACTGGTAACCGAAATAAAATTATCCACATCCTTAGAATTATCCACATCCTATACTCTCTCTCTCTTTCTCTCTCTCTCTCTCTCTCCCCCTCCTCTCTCTTTTCTCTCCCCCTCTCGTCTTCTTTTCTTTTCTCTCTCTTTTCCTATATATAAATAATTTTATTTTATATATATATATATATTTTATAATAATGCAACATCAATGTACAACACCCCAAAACCACACACACACACACACATACCACACCTTTTCTTGTTGTTTACATATAATATATATATATTATATAATAATATAAAATTTTAAATTATTAATATATTATTATATAAAATTTATATTTTTCAAAACACACACCCCCATAAATATATATATATATATATTATATATATAAATTATAATTTTATATTATTATTTTAAATTTTACATATATTAATTATTATTATTTTAAAATATATATATATATGCATA
>NC_051388.1:34007058-34009558 GCF_015228065.2 Penaeus monodon | reverse complement strand
CCCTGTTATAAGCTGTATCGTGCAATGTGACATGCTGGTTTCCCCCTGTATTGTGCCTATAGGAAAGTGTATGGGTAAATAACTTGTGTAAATAAAGGAAACTGTCATTTTGTGTTTATTTCGTGCCCTGCCTCGCCACTTGGCGTTTCCCCTAGTGGTGTTCTAGGACGCTGTGGTGCTCGGTGCCTCTTGGAGCTGTTCAGTGTTCACGACCCTGTGGATAGCACGCCGTCTGCCTAGCCTGCCTTGTGTTGGTGGCAGAGAGACGAGGCAGTCGGTGTAACAAATGGTGTCAGGAGTGGGATTTGTGATATTTGATCAGTGAGACGCGCCGATTTATCATGTCGTCCAAAGATGGCGGCAGCCATGAGGGAGAGGAGGCTATGACTGAGGCAGGCACAAGTGAGGTGAAGCCGAGCCAGATGGACTTGATAACTGCCATGCTGGCCGGTATGAGGGAGGAAATGGCACAAAGGGCAGAAGAGCAGGCACAGAGGGCACGCGAGCAGGCGCACCATCTCGTCGAGATGCAGGCAAGGAAGGCAGAGGAACAGTTCTGCCAACTTGTTGACATGCTACAGAGCAATCTTGCATCTGTGAAGATGGAAACTCAGCAGTACATCGACAAGGCCTGCAACAGCGTGAAGAGTGAACTGATGGAGGAGGTGCAGACTCTGAAGGGCGAGGTTCAGGGCCTGAGGGAGGAAGTGAAGGAGGAAAGGCGGCGTCATGAGGTAGTAACGTTGCAAGCAGAGAAGGCAGACGAGGTTCTGGCAACAGATGCCAGAGTGTCAGATTTACTGGGGTCTGCCTGGGGTCCGTGGCAGGAAACCCCCGGGCCTTGCAGCGTCGTGTCACAGCCAGTGGTCGCTGCAGAAGGCTGGGGACCCATCGGAACCGCTCCCTTGGGTATAGGTGGCGGCAAACTCGGACCCGGTCGACCCGCCTCGTTGCCTCCCTCACCCCCTCCCTCCCCCCCAGGTGTGTTAGTTCACGGCACGCGTTCTCCACCCTGTAGCCCCTCGGCCTCCAGATATTCTGTGAAGCGTAAGCCAGCTGAGTACGACGGGAAGGTGGCCTAGGAGGCATATGTCGCCCAACTTGAAATGCTGGCATCTGCCCAGGGCTGGAGCCAGGAAGAAAAGGCCCTGCAGCTGGTAACAGCGCTAAGGGGCCCCGCAGTGGAAGTGTTGGGGCATCTGCCGGCATCCCAACATGCCTCTTACACCAGCGTGGCAGAGGCTGAGGTATATCGGGCCCACTTGAAGAAGCGGACTCGTGAGAGTGGCGAGACACTGTCCCAGCTGGCGCAGGATGTGGAGGCGCTGGTAAGGAGGTCGTACCCTGCGGCTGCGGAAGAGATGATCGTGGTCCTGGCCCGCGATTTCTTTGTTGATGCTTTGCAAGACCAGCAGCTGCAAATCTACGTCAAGCAGGCACACCCTGAGGACCTGCAGGTGGCGCTGGCGAGGGCCTTGGAGTTCGAGGCCTTCCTGAAGGCAACGAGTGGCCTAGGGCCAGCTGCTCAGCCCCGCCATGACTTCCGGGGCCAGAAGGCTAAAGTGGAGAAGGTAGCACTGAGGAAGGTGAGCCCAAGCACTTTCCAAGGCTTGTGTTGGGGTTGCGGAGAGGTAGGGCACAGACGTAGTCGGTGTCGGAGGGAGCGGAGAACACGTCCTCTCAACCGGACAGATTCTGATGCCTTCCAGCAGTGCTGCAAGGACTGTGGCAAGTATGGTCACCATCCGAGTGCATGTCCTAAGGCTAAGGAAGTGGTACAGGCGGAAAACTCGGACAGGCTGGAGAAGGGGGCCGAAACCCAGCCGTCCTCGGTTCCCGGGCCCCGACTTGGGTAAGCTGCCATCGAACCAGCATGATGCAGGTGGAGGGCTCAGTAGATGGGAAGCCATGCCACCTGACAGTGGACACTGGGGCTGAGAAGACCCTAGTACAGCCTGATATGTTGGCCACTATGCGACTTCCAGACGCACCACAGAGACTGTGTGGTGTCACGGGGCATTGTGTGCAGCTCAAGGGGCCAGTGGAGGCTCGTATTGGCGTGGGCAGCACGGTGCAGCGGCTGCCGGTGTATGTGGCCGATCTGGACGAGCACTGCTTGCTGGGCCTTGACTACCTGACGCAGAGTAAGGCGTGTGTCGACCTTGGACGGAAGCTGGTGAGGGTGCACGGTGAAGAGGTGCCCTTGCTTCCAGAGGTTGGCTGTGCAGAGGTAGTTACGGCTGAGCGACTGCACCTTGCCCCCAGGACAGAGTCTAGAATCTGGTGTCGACTATCAAGAGTGATGCGTGGAGTAGAGGGCCTCGTGGAGCTCATCCAAAACCTGCAGCTGGCTGATGGCGTAGCGGTTGGGCGGAGCCTTGTTGGACCAGGGGAGGGGTTAGTTACAGTGTTGGTAGCTAGCTTCTCCGATAAGGCCCAGAAGGTGCCAGCTGGTGTAAAGCTGGGCACTTGTGAGGAAGTGGAGCATCCAGAAGAGTCG
>NC_051388.1:33996331-34001958 GCF_015228065.2 Penaeus monodon | reverse complement strand
TATCTTCTATTTCTCATTCTATTTTATATACCCTATAATATAAATTTTGTAATAATACACACATACACCACACACCACACAACACACACAACAACACACACAACACACAAAAATATAATATTACATATATATATATAATATATAATACAACATACATATATATATTATATAATATAATATATATATATATATATAATATATATATTTATATATATGCTATATCAGTACATAGATTGATACGAGGAGAGAGAGGAGAAGAGAAGAGAGAGACAGAAAATAGGTGAGAGTAGATCTATATATCTATCTATTATTTTTATCTATCTATCTATCTATTATATATATATATCCATCTGTCTATCTATATATGTATCTATGTATGAAACTATCTATCTATAAAATATATTTTTGTATTATATACACCCCCATACACACACACAACACACACCACACACACACAACACACATATATATATATATATAATATATATATATATATATATATATATATATATATATAATATTATTTATTCTATTATTATATTTGTTAGTTATTATATATATATATTATATTTGTAGTTGTATATAATATATATGCATATATCAGTACATAGATTAATACAGAGAGGAGAGAGAGAGAGAGAGAGAGAGAAGAGAAGAAGTGACGGGGGTGTAGAGAGAGAGAACAGGAGAGAGAGAGAGAAAGAGAGAGAGACAGAGAGAGAGAGAGAGAGAAAGAGAGAGAGATAAAAGTTGAACGAAGAACAGGAGTAAGAGGAGGAGGATGGGTGTGCGTGGAACTGGGAAAAAGAAGTGGAATGAGGAGAAGGAGGACGTTGGGGAGGAGGGGAATGGGGGGGATTGAGAGATAGTGGTGGAAGGAGGAGGAGGAAGAGGAAGGAACGGAGAGATAGAAGTGGAAGGACGAGAATGATGATGATGATGATGAGAATAATGATGATGATGAAAATGATGATGATGATGATGATGATGATGATGATGAAGATGATGATGATGATTAGGAGGAGGAGGAGGAGGAGGAGTAGGAGGAGGAGGAGGAGATGGGGCGATCGGAGACCTAGAAGTGTAAGGAGGAGGAGGACGAGAAGGAGTAGTAAGAAATGAAGGTAGAAGAGGAGGAGGAGAAGGGGAAAGGGGTAATGGAGAGATAGAAGTGGAAGAGGAGGAGGGGGAGCAGGACGGGAAAGGGGAAACGGAGAGATAGAAGTAGAAGGAGGAGGAGGGGAGGGGGGTAAAGGAGAGATAGTTGTGGAAGAAGGAGAAGGAGAGAAAAGGGGAACGGAGAAGGAGGAGGAGGGGAAGGGAAAAGACACGCGCTTTGTGTGAATAAATATCTGTAAATATATATAAGGATATGAATATGTGCATATATATTTATACATAAACAGACACAAACAAACAAACATAAACACACACACATGTGTATGTATATATGTATATATATATGTGTATATATATATATATTATAGTGTATATATATCTATATGCATCATATATATATATATATATTAAATATATATATATATATATATATGTATATATATATATATATATATATATATATTATATATATAATATATATATATATATATATATATATATATATGTATATATGTACATACACACAAGTAAGTGTGTGTGTATGTGTGTGTGTGTGTGTGTGTGTTTATGTGTGTGGGTGTACATTGATGTATGCATATATATATATATATATATATATATATATATATATATATATATATATATAAGAGAGAGAGAGAGAGAGAGAGAGAGAGAGAGAGAGAGAGAGAGAGAGAGAAGAGAGAGAGAGTATAGGATGTGGATAATTCTACAGGATGTGGATAATTCTATTTCGGTTACCAGTGGACCACGTGGCTGTTTTCCACGTGGATCCAAAAGTCCCAAATATAACCTTTCGCTCAGCGAGGGCGGAGGTCACATCTGATATCTTACCTCGTTTGACCGGGAGTTCGTGCTAAGCATCCGACACGGTAAGGTCAGCTCCGCCCTCTCCCTCCGGGTGGGCTGACCGTGACATCCGCGCGGCCCGATTACCCGTATAACTAAACATGTCGTGTTCTTATACTGTGTGTGCCAACTCTCAGAAATAAAGAGTGAAAGCCGTTAACAAGTATAACTACCCTCTGTTCACCATTGTACTAAGGATGATAGCTTTTTACAATCTGGCGGCAGGGTGGTGCTGCGTCCTTCCGGCTCGCAGCATGAACGCAAACCTTCGAAGAAAATCCGCTCGACCGCTTCAAGACATGGCTAAGAAAAAACACATAAGTACACGTTTGGTCCCCTTTCTTATTTCTTTTCCCTTCCTTCTCCCATACATGTGTTAAGCCGTTGTTAAGCCATTTCATTTTATCTCGTTCCTAACCCTCGCCCCCGACCTGACCGTCCCTTTTCTTCGCTTGCGGTCACTTTGGATGAGAAAAGGTTGTTTTCCCGTCTTGACCTGACCTCACTTTCTCTTTTTTTGGTCGGTGGCGGCGTGGGTAGGGTCACATGACCGCTTGGTTACCTGTAATTTGGAAGTAAACATAGCATTGATACATTGCTTTTTGGTGACACGTTCTATCAGCGCTAGAACGAATCATGTAATGCAATTTTATTACATTGTATTATTTGAATATAGCGTTGGATCTTCCCCCATATCATAGTGCACAGAATTGCCCGATATTGCCCTGGGGTTGCGTAAACGCCTAATAGATCTGCACTCCGTCGTTCGAAAGTAGGTACAATAAACCGAAGTTATTCGTTCGGCATCTTTTGAGTCGGTGTGACCAGCGGTTATGTCCGTTAATTAATGTAGGACTAGGGTTTAAGCTAGAATCATTATTCGCTTATTAATCACACCTTACTCTCCCTCCTCAAGTCGCTTGCATGTTTTGGGTACACCCCAAGCGTTTGTGTGATTCGTGAAAATTTATATATCCTTCGGGAATTTAGCGAGCGCCCATCACACAGATACGCAGAAGAGAGCAGGTTTATTATATTCCTGGCTCGAGTTGCTTCAGTCATATACGGCATTTGGGTATAGGATCCCCCCGTTATTGAGTTTTATTGAAGTCTGACGTGCAAAGCTTGACATGTACCTCGGCTGTTCAGATTTCTGACCCCGACAAGATTTGCTTGATAAAATGTTGGTGAATATTTTTTTATGTCACCATTCTTCATGCATACATTCTGTCGCATATCATTATATGTTGAATTCAATGTGGTAGTTGAAATAATCTTAAATAGCTAGCATTGCTAATTTACTTCATTTTTGTTATAGTGAACGTTAATATTCGTGTTTGTGATTCATTCTCTGTGTGAGGTCACTCTCGTTTTCCCTCTCATTAAAGCTAGCTGTCACTCACACACGCATACACACACACCTTCACCTCACTCACACACACAGGACAAAAGACACTGACCCTTTTTCATTAATAAGGCTGGTTGCTGTCTTATGCCGGCGTAAAGATTTATTATCTATCTCTTTAGCCCGCAATTTTGTCTGTCGTGACGAGTGGTTCGTACATGTACAAGTTACATCTATTTCTTCTCTGTGGGACGACTGTGGTTCAAGTAGATCTTCGCGGATCGCCGATGTCGTTCCCTTATCTACTCTCATATCTATCAGAGACGGTTGGTAGTTCAAGCTAGGTCTTTGCGGACTTTTCTTCTTTATCTTTGTGAAAGTAAAACACAAAATAAAAAAAGACGAAAATAATACAAAAAAAACAACATTAAAAACCGCAATTTCATAAATAACCGGCTTGTGGAAGATAACACCCCCTCTTCTCTGTTGCCTTTCTTTTTCTCTTACTCTGGCCCTTACGTGTATGATCTGGTTCCCCAACTATATATTGCAGTCGGACCGACACGGCCCCGAAGGAGAACCTGCTACAGTTCCGGTCACCTTAGGATGCCGTGGGAAGGACGTCATCGAAGATCGCCATAGGCCCGCGGACCGAGATTTTCGTCAGAAAAGGTGTTAAGCCGTCCCAGTGTAGTGGACGGGCGTTGCCTGCCAGACTCCCCGTAGATCCAGCGAACCAGCACCTTTGCCCCAGGTACCAGTCGCCCCAGAATGCTGTGCATAGGCGACGCCTGGCGGACGCCTGCAGATCCGGTCAACTCCAGGAGCTCGTAGCGCAGGTATCAGCCGCCCCGAGATGCCGCCCCTACCCCGACGCCCGTAGATCTGGATGAAGATTACGAAGACGTGTGGACGCGAGAAGGACCTGGACGAGATCTGTGAGGACGTGTGGACGAGGACGCCGCCGAGTTAGGCCTGGGCCAGGACTACGAGGAGGTCAAGACGAATCCGAAGTCAAGGAGGACCTGTGCGAGACTTTCGAGGACGTGTGGACATCGAGGACGGACAGTTACACCGAGGACCAGGAGGATGAGGACGACAGGGACGAGCAGCCACGAAAAGGCACCAGGACAACGCACAAGAACGAGACGACCAGCCAAGTTAGGTCACCCTTGAAGGCGCCTCGAGGGCGAGGCGCGAGTAGGTGGCCGAGAAATATAGGATGTGGATAATTCTACAGGATGTGGATAATTCTATTTCGGTTACCAGTGGACCACGTGGCTGTTTTCACGATGGATCAAAGTCCCAAATATAACCTTTTGCTCAGCGAGGGCGGAGGTCACATCTGATATCTCACCTCGTTTGACCGAGAGTTCGTGCTAAGCATCCGACACGGTAAGGTCAGCTCCGCCCTCTCCCTCCGGGTGGGCTGACCGTGACCTCCGCGCGGCCCGATTACCCGTATAACTAAACATGTCGTGTTCTTATACTGTGTGTGCCAACTCTAGGAAATAAAGAGTGAAAGCCATTAACAAGTATAACTACCCTCTGGTTACCATTGTACTAAGGATGATAGCCTTTTACAGAGAGAGAGAGAGAGAGAGAGAGAAAGAGAGAGAGAGAGAGAAAGAGAAAGAGAAAGAGAAAGAGAGATAGATAGATAGATAGATAGATAAATAAATAGATAGATAGATAGATAGGTATAGATATATAGAGATATATAGATAGAGAGATACATATATATACATATATATTGCAATATATATTTATACACACACACACATATATAATAACTATATATATATATATATCTATATCTGTCTGTCTATCTTTCTATCTATCTATATACATATATCAGTGCAGATACAAATATATACATAAATGTGTGTATATATGTATATAGTTAGGTCGACAGATAGATAGATAGATAGATAGATAGGTAGGTAGACAGACAGTTATAGATAGATAGATAGATAGATAGATAAATAGATAGATATATATTTAGATAGATAGATAGATAGATAAATAGAGAGAGAACGGAGATATAGAATCTATCTATATATATCTATATCTATCTGTCTGTCTATCTTTCTATCTATCTATATACATATATCAGTGCGGATACAAATATATACATAAATGTGTGTATATATGTATATAGTTAGGTCGACAGATAGATAGATAGATAGATAGATAGGTAGGTAGACAGACAGTTATAGATAGATAGATAGATAAATAGATAGATATATATTTAGATAGATAGATAGATAAATAGAGAGAGAACGGAGATATAGAA
>NC_051388.1:33983831-33986331 GCF_015228065.2 Penaeus monodon | reverse complement strand
GCGAATAGGAGATCATGGCTTGGGCAGCTCGTGAGACCTGTCGCGAGGGGAAAAGAGATTTTGCCGTGAGCCCCGCCCGGAACTCGCCCGAGAGATCCCGTGGTGGAAGCGAAGGGTGGATGCCGGGCCCCCTGTCCGGCGTTTGCCCCCCTTTAGATGATGAGAATATTTTAATTTTATATTATAAAATATAAAAAATATATATATAAAATATATATTTCATATATACATATTTTACAACAATTTCTAATCTTTTATTGTATATAATTTTATTATATTATTATAATATATATAATATTATTTTATATATATAATAAAATATATTAATATAATATATATATATATAAAATATATATAATATATATAATTATATATATATAATATATGCATGTGTAATACCACACACACAGTATGTATATATATATAAAAATCAAAATATAATATATATATAAATATATATATATATAATTTTAAAATTTTATATGTTGTTATTATTAATATTTATATATATATATATTTTAAAGTATATATATAAATATGTATAATTATGTTTATATATATTTAAAACTATTTTTATATCTATCAATATTAATGTTCTTTATATATATATTATATATATTTTATATATATATAAAAGGGTTAAAAATAATATATATTTAGTACAAAATATAATAAATAAAAATATCTATTTTAAAATTTATATATATTTAAAAGGTTATTTATATTATATTAAAAAATAAATATAAAATTAAAATATATATATATATATAATAAAATATAAAATATATATTAAATTTTATAAACAATAATATATAATTATTATATAATTTTATATTTTATTTTCCCCCCCTTAATTTTATATATATATATAATTTTATAAAATATAAATTTTATATAATAATATTTATATTTTGTTTTTGGGGGTTTTTTATATGTATATTATATGTTAAAAACCAAATTAAAATATATTTATAATATATATATATAAAAATATAATATATATAATATATATTAATTTAAATTTGGGTTTGTGTGTGTGTGTGTGTTTGTTTTTTTTTTTATTTTTGTATATATATTACGCTATATGTATTATATAATAAAATTTAATATATATAATATAAAAAATATATATATATATAATATATAAATATAGTGTGTTGGTGTGTGGGGTGTGTGTGGGTTTGTGTGTGTGTGTGTGTGCGTGTATTTATATTATATACACACACACACACATATATATAATATATTATATATATTATATATATTAATTTTATATATATATATACAAAATATTATATATGGGGGTGTGTGTGTGTGTGTGTGTGTGTGGGTGTTTGTATTGTGTTGTGTGTGTGTGTGTGTGTTGGGTTTTTTTTGTGTGTGTGGGGTGGTGGGGTGTGTGTGTGTGTTTTTGTGTAGTGTGTGTCGTCGTCACATAAATATGTGAAAGTATATATATATAATATTGTGTGTGTTGTGGTGTGTATGTGTGTGTGTGTCCGTGTGTTGTGTGTGTGTTTTTTTTTTTTATGTGTCCGTGTGTGGTTTTGTACTGCATATATTAAAATTATATATATATAATATATAAAATATATAATATATTATATATATAATATTATATGCAATTATAAACTGCATGTAACATACACACACACACAACTAAACACATAAAAAATGCACACACGACAACATAACAGACACACCCCACAACCACACAAAAAACAACACACCATTATATATAATATATAATATATTATTAGAATATATATAATATAATAAATATATATGATAATCATTTATATATATATTTATGTATAAAACATAATTTTATTGTGTGTATGTGTGTGTGTGTCTGTTTGTGTGTATGTGTATCTGTACGTTATATATATAAATTATATATATATATATTATAATATATATAATAATATTATATATATATGTATAAAATTTAAATTATATTCTATAATATATATTATATATTAAATATAATATATATATTGTATACCACACACACACACACAACAACACACACACACAACCCCCACACACACAAATATATTATATATATATAAAATATATAAAAATATATAAGTAATATATTTTTAAAATGTTTATAATATTGCATAAAAAATATATTATTTTTATACATAATTTTTTAAAATGTATTTGATAATACAACATTTTCATACATACCATATAATAATTAAAATATAATATATATATATATATATATAATATATATTATAAAATATATATATGGGGGCGGTGCTTTTACGCGCATGGGATTGAAGCGATGGTTTTGGGAGCCAAATATGTTAAGTGATTGCATGTCTTTCTCGCTTGCAGCTTCCACCCTGGCTAGCCCCTGCGAAAAAAGGGGGCGCTTTTTTATAAAATCCCCTTGCCAGGCCAAAACCCCCTCTATCATCAAGAACCCCCCCCTTCCCCCTTTTTCCCAGGCCCCTTCGGGGGGGGGCCAACCCCCGGGTAATTTTGGGCC
>NC_051388.1:33977122-33978670 GCF_015228065.2 Penaeus monodon | reverse complement strand
TATTTTTTATATATATTATTTTTATATATATATATATATATTTTATATATATATATATATATAATATATATATATATTATAAAAAAAATATATATTATATAATTATATATATATATATAAAAAAAATTTTTTTTTATATATACATTATATAACATATAAATATATATATATATTATATTATGTGTGTTTTTGTTTTGGGGTGTTTATATATATATAATATATATATACCATATTTTATATATTTTTTTTTTGTTTGTTGCATGGTGTTTGTTGTTGTATAAAATATATATATTAATATATATATATATTATATATATTATAATATATATATAAAAAATATATTTTTTTTTTGTGTGGGTGTCATGTGGGGGTTAAAATTTATTGTATATATATATATATATATTATATATATATATATATATATAAGAAGGGGAGAGAAAAGAGAGAGAAGGAGAGAGAGGAGAGGAGAGAGGGAGAGAGAGGAGAGAGAAAGAGAGAGAAAGAGAGAAAAAAAGAGAGAGAAAAAAAGGGGAGAGAGAGAGAAGATAGATAGATATATAGGTATGGATATAAAGAGATATGTAGATAGAGAGATACATATATATCATATATATTGCAATATATTTTATATTTTTTATATATACATATATATATATATATATATATATATTATATATATAAAATATAATATATTATTATGTATGTATGTTTTATAATTTGTATTTATGTATGTTATTATCTATATATATCTTATTCTATCTGTCTATTTATCTTTCTATCTATCTTTATACATATTCAGTGCAGACACAAATATATACATAAATGTGTGTACGTATATATATATGTTAGGTCGACAGATAGATAGATAGATAGATAGATAGATAGGTAGGTAGATAGTTATAGGTAGTAGAAGATAGATAAATAATAATAAATATATATAATATAAAATATAATAGAAGAAGAAGAAAAAGATAGATAGATAGATAGATAGATAGATAGATATATAGAGAGAAAACGGAGACATAGAAGGGGAAAGGGAAGAGGAGGAGGAGGGGAATGGGAGAACCAGAGGAAGGAGATAGAAGTTAAATATATATATATATATTTATATATATATATATATATACATATATTTTTTTTTTTTTCGGGGGGGGGGGAAGATTTCTGCGTAGGACATACAATGTTCGAGTACTATAAGGAGAAGCAATGCTCATGTAGAACGGAAAATATTTAAGGCCTAGAAATCATACTAAACAATTACTTATCGTGCTGTAGGCAGGTATATTAAATTATAGATACCCAATTAGAACAATAATAAAAAAAGGAAAATATTTATATATTTTACTACCCAAAAATAAATTTTTTCGCAGCTTCAAAAATCAACATTTACATTGCTATAGTGTTAGTTTCTCCTTATACTAAATGGATACCCAAAAAGAAATTTTTCCAAAGGCCTAGATAAATATTCCCCGATATCTATTATCTCCTTATGCCTACTAACCTAAAGTTAACCTACCATAAGTCACTAACTTAAAACTTTGCCTAACC
>NC_051388.1:33954622-33962122 GCF_015228065.2 Penaeus monodon | reverse complement strand
CGAGACTCCAAGGCACGGGATGCGTCCGGGTTTTTCCTCCATAGAGCAAAACGAAGTACAAGGCCCTTAAGACACGCGCTTGGGCCCTTCTGCATAGGGGGACCGACATCTCCAAACGCTCTTGTGTCGGTTCTGTTCCGTTTCCAACCAAACCGTTACTGACTTCCTGTCTGACAACCCCGAGATATGGGCTACGCTACCAAAGGGATGTAAAAAATTTCTGTACTTCAAAGTCCTCGCGCAAGCATGGGTTGACTGAACGGGTTCCCCTAACAGGCCCCCAAAAATCCCCGAAATTTTTCTTGGTCCAGGGGAATCTCTGGGCCCAGGGGGTTCGCCTCATTGCTAAATGCATCAAGACCCCACAAGTGACCCAAGGACTCAATAGGATGGAACATCGTCGGCAAGTCAAGGGCCCAGACCTTAATATTGCCTAGTGTTGCTCCGCACTGCTTTGGCTAGTACTCTGCCCATTATCCGTCCATAAAGTGTTGAAAAGTGTGGGTGCAAGACACAGCCCGCCTCACCCCCGAATTAAAAAGGAAAAAGTTCGAAAACCCCCACCACACTTTTCAGCACTTTCAGTACCGTATAGAGGCTTCTATCAGGCCAATAAGGATGACCCCGCCCCCCGGTCGGGGGAAAGGTACAGACTCCAAAATGGCATAGGACTGTAGCAGGCCCCGACCATAGGGTTTTCCCCAGCCTTTAGCAGTTTTAGCAGGGGTACACATTGCCTGCGCTTTCCCCCTCTTTAGCTTGGAAACCCAGCCTAACCCTGTTTTGGGTAGGGGTTTCCCCGCTGATGGTGGGTCCCGGGCCCGGGCCCTGCAAATCACTTGCATCCCAAACTAACTCTTGGGGGTCCCCAAAATACAACTGTTCAAAATACTCGCCCAACGTTCACAAACCCCCCAAAATGATCTGAATGATCCGTCCATCCGCTGAGGACTGCAGTCATTGTGGGAGGCTTAGGGTTCGTTTTTCAGGGCTTGGGAGGGGAGGGGGAAGGTCATTTTCCAAGAAATGGCCTTCGACTCCCAGCAAGATTCCTGATAGACGTTTTCCCTTTTTCCCTTTTCAGCAGTGTCCCACCCTATGCACAAAGGAACGACGCAAAATTGATTCCCTTTAGCCCAGCCTTGCGACACGCTTCAGTGGCCTCTAATTCTCCCGGGAGATGGTATTTTGCCTTTTCCTTGGACGTACGCCCAAAGGGGCTCCTGAGCTGCTTCGGTGTTACGCGCTTGAAGGACTCCCCCAGAGAACTGGGTCCGTCAGGTTGTGGTTTTCTGTGAATCGGGCAGAGCTGCCGTGGCTACCCACGGGCACACTCCTCCTCCCCTTTGTTGTCCCCGTGAAACACCTTAGGGTGGCCCCTGGGGGGACGGAAGTTTTGAAATGGACCCCCGGGTAGCCACAACGCCTATGGGCGGTGCCCCGAACTCAGCACCCGTAAAAACCCCGCAGTTCTGAAGGATCCCCCATCGGTGTACAAGAATTGGTCGATCTCCTTGGCCACTTTCCCGTATCGCTGTACCAATCCAGCGATGCGGGGTTTAAACGCTGGAACCAAAAGCCAAGATCCTCATTTTTTTGGACCTAGCAAAGTCCCCCGGGAAGGGGCTATTTTTTGCTCTGGGATCACTCCCAGAGAGAGAGAGTGAGGAGAAAGAGGAGGGAAAAGAGAGGAGAGAGAGAGAGAGAGAGAAGAGAGAGAGAGAGAGAGACAAAAAGAGACAGAGAAAGAAAAAGAGAGGAGAGGGGGAAAAAAGAGGGGAGAGAGAGAGAGAGAGAGGAGAGAGAGCGTGTAATAAAAGAAATTTTTTAAACATTTGATATTATTAATATTATTATTATTATTGTTATTAGTAGTAGTAGTAGTATAGTAGTGTATAGTAGTAGTATATATATAGTAGTATCTTATTTTTTTTATTATTGCCAAAAATATATTTTTAAATTAATGATAACATGATAATAATAAGTACAATAATGATATTAATATTCGTTATAATATTGTTATTAATATTATTATTGTTACTATTATCATTATTATTATTTTTACTAGTAGTATAATTGCAAAAATAATTATCATAATAGTAATAATTACAGTAATAACGATATTAATTAAAATAATGATATAAATAATTATCATAATATCGTTATTATTGTTATTATTATTGTTATTGTTATTATTATTGTTGTTGTTATTAGTATAGTTGCAAAAATATATATCATAGCTGCAATAATTGCAATAATAATGATAATAATTGCAATAATGATGATAATAATTGCAGTAATGAGGATAATGATGATAATGATGATGATAACGATAATAATGACGATAATCATGATATTAATGATGATAATAACTAATTTTGTCCATATATGATAAAAAAGGTAAAAGAAAAAAAATCCCAAAAGTCGAAAAAGCGGCAAAATCTAGCGAAATATAGCCTTTTCAGAGTATACTCCAAAATGGCGCTTTTTTCGATTTCTTTGATGATTTTCGCAATTATTTGGGTAATAATGATAATAATTACCAGAATCGTATTAATCATGACAATAATGATGATAAAAGTGAGAATAAAAGCAATTTTGATAACATTTGATGATTATTGTAATTATTAATATTATCGTTATTATTATTATTATCATTATTATTATAATTATTATCACTATTATTATTATTATTATTATTATATTATTATTATTATTATTATTATTATTATTACTTTTATTATTAGTATTATTGCCAAAAAATATATTATAACTGTAATAATAATAAGTACAATAATAATATTAATAGTTGTTATAATATTGTTATTAATATTATTATTGTTACTATTATCATTATTATTATTTTTACTAGTAGTCTAATTGCAAAAACAATTATTATAACAGTAATAATTACAGTAATAACGATATTAATTAAATAATGATATAAATAATTATCATAATATCGTTCTTATTTTTATTATTATTTTTATTATTATTATTATTATTATTATTATTGTTATTAGTATAGTTGCAAAAATATATATTATAGCTGCAATAATTAATAATAATGATAATAATTGCAATAATGATGATAATAATTGCAGTAATGATGATAATGATGATGATAATGATGATAATGATGATAATGATAATGATAACGATAATAATGACGATAATCATGATAATAATGATGATAATAACAGGAATTGTGTCCATATATAATAAAAAAGGTAAAAGAAAAAAATTCCCAAGTCGAAAAAGCGGCAAAATCTAGCGAAATATAGCCTTTTGAGAGTAGACTCCAAAATGACCCTTTTTTCGATTTCTTTGATGATTTTGGCAATTATTAGGGTAATAATGATAATAATTACCAGAATCCTATTAATCATGACAATAATGATGATAAAAGTTAGAATAAAGAGAATTTTGATAACATTTGAGGATTATTGATATTAATATTATCATTATTATTATTATTATTATTATTATTATTATTATTATTATTATTATTATTATTATTATTATTATTATTATTATTATTACTTTTATTTTTAGTATTATTGCCCAAAAATATATTATAACTGTAATAATAACAATAATTATAATAATAAATACAATA
Source organism: Penaeus monodon (assembly GCF_015228065.2). Lineage (NCBI taxonomy): Eukaryota > Metazoa > Arthropoda > Malacostraca > Decapoda > Penaeidae > Penaeus > Penaeus monodon. Next base: position 33,958,503 of record NC_051388.1, on the reverse strand, counting down.
ATAATATTAATAGTCGTTATAATATTGTTATTAATATCATTATTGTTATTATTATCATTATTATTATTTTTACTAGTAGTCTAATTGCAAAAATAATTATTATAACAGTAATAATTACAGTAATAACGATATTAATTAAAATTATTATATAAATAATGATCATAATATCGTTTTATTGTTATTATTATTATTATTATTGTTGTTATGAGTATAGTTGCAAAAATATATATTATAGCTGCAATAATTGCAATAATAATGATAATAATTGCAATAATGATGATAATAATTGCAATAATGATGATAATGATGATGATAACAATAATAATGACGATAATCATGGTAATAATGATGATAATAACAGGAATTGTATCCATATATAATAATAAAAAAAAAAAAAAAAGGTAAAAGAAAAAATTCCCAAAAGTCGAAAAAGCGGCAAAATCTAGCGAAATCTAGCCTTTTGAGAGTATACTCCAAAATGACGCTTTTTTTCGATTTCTTTGATGATTTTGGCAATTATTAGGGTAATAATGATAATAATTACCAGAATCGTATTAATCATGACAATAATGATGATAAATGTGAGAATAAAGAGAATTTTGATAACATTTGATTCGCAAAAGAAAAAGAAAAAAAAAAATCCACAAAATATATTTATTATATCTATTTATGATTTCCTTATTATAGGGAAGTAGTAAAATCTAGAACTTATTCATTCCTAAATTTCTTCCTTGGTTCCACTGTACTTACCACTGAAGTCATTAGCATTTGCCTATTTAGGAAATACTCTTATAATAAAGGAGTTGTTGTTGCTATCATTAATATTATTACTATCGTTTTTATCGTTATTATTGACTGTCATCATTATTATTACCTTTCAATTGATTATTTGTGTAGTAGAAATAGTGGTAGTTGTCATAATAGCAGTTCTGGTATCATAATGATATAAAGATGGTATCAATTATAATAATGATAATAGAAAAAATAATTTAATAATAGATAAATAAATAGTAATAATAATGATATACGAGTTTCTCCTATCTAGTCTCTAAATCCACGTTCTTTATGTCTACTGCCTTCAAAGAAAATCGTAACCTTTGCATTTCATGTCTTTCTTTTAATTGGTTTTGGAAAAAAATAAAGACATCTACTACTGAGTCAACCTAGCAAAAATGTTTCGTTTGCAGGAATATGTAAATAAATGTGTTTTTAGTATCTGTATATGAACACTGCAATTATTTTATTCTATTGTTATTTTTTCCTCGTCTTTGCTTCTGTGATGAACTCTTGAAAATCATTCAATTTACATTTTTCTTTATATCTTGTGCATATCTGCTAATTGAAGCGTTCAAAATGAATAAACTCCAAGTATCTGATAGCACCAGGGAAAATAGGGATTTGGCAACAAATAGCATTAAAATTGAAGACAAAAGGCAATTCCCTTAATCCAGACACCTTTGTAAAAAGAGGGGGAATTTAAAAACAGTAATTATATATAATTTTTGATTGTGTATTTTTATTGTAAAATCCAGTACAGTTGAAGATTGCAGACTGGATATTTATACTGCGCGTATTCCGTTTTATCCTTGAAACCTTTATGGATATGCCACTTTCCAAACAAGGGGGGGTATCCTGTAGTATATGGCAGCTCTCTTTATCGAACTCTTACCTCCTTTTATAAGAATTTTCATATTCTTGTTTATCAGTAAAACCTGGTTGATCAAATATTAGTCATTATTCTTTTTGCCTATGTCCTTCCAACCTAGAAGACTTTCAAAAAATGAGACAGATTGGTTCACAGAATATATGCGACTGACTCAAGTAAACATCAAGGAGTGAAGCTGATTTGCACGTTGTATATTTTTCAGGTATATAACAAATACATATAATACTAACCTAACTGCTCGTGGGAAGCAGGAGCAGTAGCCATTTTTTGAAGCCAAGGATGAAGTATCAGTAGAGATGTTGCATAGTTATCGTTACTTCATTCCCTTTTGGTAAGCGTCGTTCCCTGGCTGTCACAAAGATCTTAACTGAATTTGAAAGTTTTGTGTACTCATTTCAAATGACTGGCTATATAATTTGCCCTAATACGAGTATACAGACACCTCAAAATAATATTAACTAGAATACTTTTTAATATCATGGCACAGTATTTCAAATTTTACAGCAAAATATGATGTATGGGATTAATTCTAAATATGTTGATATATTTCTGATTATCATTATTGCAACCATTATCATTTTCATTATTATTATCATCATTGTTACTACTACTATTATCAATATACAATCAACCATCAAATTCAGGGTCAGGAAAAGGCCTAAATCCTTTCTAGAAAGATTGCTGGAACACTTACATCTAGATTGAGTTCTGTATCACCTTCATCGGTAAGCAGAAGAGTCAAAGACAAGAGAGATTTTGCGCAACAGCGGCTGAAAAGAATAGTACACTTATTCATATATATACATTTTTTTTTCTCTCTCTCTCTCTTTTTCTTTTTCTTTTTAGAATTTGCACTTCAGAAGACCAAAAGCTCTATGAATGTTCATGGTTGAAAGAATATAGGTGCATGCTTGGTAATTCTTTATGGTTTATATAGTATTCCTTGTAGATTGATACTCCAGGTTCAGGTATGTGTGCCCCATCTAAAGCACCAACTACTTCTTCAAATTCTCCTACGTATTTCCTCGGCCTTCCAGAAACACCCCATGGCATTTCGCGGCAACATGATAACACCGAAAATAATACGAAATGCTGCGATAAAGTAATGCTAATTGACAACTCTGCCATTACAGCTGCATTCCTGCATTGCCTGGAACGGCCAGACAGCTTTTGTTTCACCGGGAAAGAGCAAAGTTAATGTCTTCCTTCTCTGCTGGTTTCCTTACATAAGGAATGCCATTGATTTTTTCTTCCCTGTACCCTCTTTCACGGTTGTTTCTTTTATCTTTTGTTGTATTCCGATGTTTTTCAATTAAAAATAAAAGCCTTACAGGATTACAGCATTACATGTTTAAAAAAAAAAAAGTAAAAAAGGAGGGATCTCAGGCAGGTAACTACTGAAGTGGTAGTTCAGAGACCCTCTGGTTTTGGGCAGGTCGGGCATAGCTCGTTGTGCGGCCCACGTCAGTCTCACTCGGGAGCTCACACATCCTTTATATATTGCTTAGGGTCTACAGTGATGGCTGCAATAAACGTGTCTTTCTGTGAAAGAGATTATACCTTACTCTGTCACGTCTATTACGACTGACGTTGGGAAGACGTACTGCTGAAAACAACATCGTTGCGCCTGGCTCCGTGTTGTCAGGTAACCTGGTAAACGTGATTAGGGCTATTGTATGGAGACGCGTCTGGAAAGGTCGGCTCCAGCTTAGACAGGCGCAGCTGGTACGCGTGGCAATTGTGTCCTGTGGCCTATAACCATCAAAGTCCAGGTCTTTCATTAATGCTGCAAGGGCACCATGTTGCAGAGTTACTATAATTTTAACAAGCATTGGTCCCATCTTCTGGCTCCTTCCGTAGTAGGAGCTCCTCCGTCAGAAGGTGGCGGAAACCGCCGGGTGATCACGTTCCTCAGTCATCCTCAGACGAGTTTAGAGTTCCTGGTTCTTCGCCTTGTCTCCTCGTAACTTCAGTGTAACGTGATCAAGCCTCCTCACCAGCTCATCGAAAAGTGTTTTCTCGTGGTACATAAATGGTCGCTCCAAGCCAGTGGCTTCTGCACCTCCAGCTGTTTTTCCTGCAGCGGCTCCCGCTTATCATCTCTTCCCAACACCATCTTGACGTGTAACGTGCTAAACTGCAAAGACACTTTTAATGCGTCTCATCTCCATTACCCCTATCATGTAAGCATCACCTTGTAATGTTACGCACGTAC
>NC_051388.1:33947122-33949622 GCF_015228065.2 Penaeus monodon | reverse complement strand
GGCGTCATATTGGTCAAATAGGCTAACCGTCTATATGCGTGGTTATTTACGATTAGTCGACTAATACAGTATGCAGCGAAATCTACTTGTTTAGCCGAAATGACTATTATCAGCTACAGATTTCCTTCTCTAAAATGAGTATTTTGTTTCATTGGAATTGAGATCAGGTGGAAATAGACTACACGGCTAATATGTAGACATGGTTCTTTGTGCAAGTAGAACAACGAAGGTAAGTACAAGAATACACACGAATATGCCGAAGGCCTTTTCGCATTTACTGCTTCATCAGGGCATATAAGACTAAAGATACATAGAGGTATATACGTGACCCACCGCTCACTACATGTATATATACCTATATGTATCTCTAGTCTTATATGCCCTGATGAAGCAGTAAATGCGAAAAGACCTATATGAATATATATATATATATATATATATATATATATATATATATGTGTGTGTGTGTGTGTGTGTGTGTGTGTGTGTGTGTGTGTGTGTGTGTGTGTGTGTGTGTGTGTGTGTGTATGTATATATATATATATATATATATGTATATATATGTATATATATATTTGTATATATATAGTTATCTTTATATATAAATGAATAAGTAAATCATATATAATCTATTTATTTATTTATATATACAGATAAATATCAATAAATATCTATATATAGATAAATAAATTATATATATACGTATATATTTGGAAGAAAAACCCATACAAAAACTCCCTTCCTCGATCTCTAATGTACTGAAACATTCTGAGGAAGAATCTCCCTCTCCGGACTAAGCACGTTCTCTCCTCCTTGAACTCATTCGCGCTGGCAGGAGAGATGTCGAGCATACCTTCTACCGTTCACGAGTACGTTCTGACTTCCTGGAGGAGCGGCTCCCCAGACATATCTTCCAGTTCATATCCGACGTTGCTCATGATTCTTCCCGGTCCCTCTCCACCAACCATGGCCGCTCTCTCTCCCAGAAACTCTCCAGCCTGACCGTCCGCAGTCCGTGGTCCCGCTTCTCCCTTAACCTATCATCCCTGTCCTTGAACCCCCACCAGCTACAACTCCTTGGCTTCGGTCTTTCCTTTGCTCTCCGCCCTCACCCCCTTACCTCCATCGACATTATTTCATCCTTTGACCGTTTCATCTCTTCTCACAGGAACTCTTTGCCTGATGTCTCCCTCCCTGCTTTCATCCCGTCCCTCGAATCTCTCCTCCACCCTAACCCTTCCATTCCCAGAAATTACCGTGAGGCCCTTCAAAGCCTGCGCAGGGAGGACGTCACCATTCTGTCTTCTGACAAGGCAACTCGGTGGTGGTCCTTGACAGTGCCTCTTACCTGCAGAAGGCCCAGGACCTGTTGGATGACGCCTCTACCTATGTTCCCCTGACCAGCGACCCCTGTGAACGCATTGCTGCTACCTTCCATCGTCGCCTGAAATAGACAGCAGCCTGTTTTCCGGAGGCGAATCTCTTCCAGAGGTTCAAGGTCATCAATCCTCGTCTCCCTCATTTCTGTGGGCTTCCTAAAACCCATAAGCGGCCGTGCCTTTGCGCCCCATCATCTCCCGGGGATCTGTGACGCACCCTCTTGCGGCCTGGCTGGCGAAGTCTCTCACTCCCCTTCTTGGTACCTTCTCTCCTGCTCACCTTCGCCACTCTCATGACTTCATCTCTCGATCATGATGAGCTTGGATGTTGACTCCCTGTTCACCAAGGTCCCGCTTGATGATTTCCTCGCTTTCCTTCAGAGGAGGCTCCCCGCAGGTGATCGTCTCCCTCTGCCCACCGACGTCTTCTTCCAGCTGATTCGTGTGTGTGTGGAGTCTAATTCCTTTTCCTTTGAAGGTCGCTTCTATTCTCAGACGTTCGGTGTTGCCACGGGCTCTCCCCTCTCTCTAGTCCTGGCAAACCTGTTCTCGGAATTCTTCGAGTATGAGCTTCTCCCTTCCATCTCCCTTCGTCCGTCGGTCTGCTGAAGTAGGTCGATGACGTCTTTGCTCTCTGGCCTCACGACCCTGCCCTGTTCTCGGATTTCCTGATGCAGCTGAACTCTCCCTCTCCTTCCATCTGTTTCAAGGTGGAATGGGAGGTTGACAACAAGCTCCCCTTCTTGGACACCCTAGTCCATCGCTTTGCTGACCACTTCTCCTTCTCCATATACAAGAAGCCTATGCATAGTGGTTTGTACATACACTTCCTCTCATACCACCCTCTCCATGTTAAGAGAGGTGTTGCCACCTCGCTGTTCCTCCGCGCCCACGGCATCTGTGACCCCCAATACCTAGATGGATAGATCGACTTCCTGCGTCGCTCGTTCTCCAAGCTGGGGTACCCTCGTCATGTTCTCGACGTCGCGTTATCCAGGGCACGGCGTACCTTCTACAGACTCCCTCCTAAAGAGACTCCTCACCGCCCGTCCTCAACCTGCCCTACACTGAGGAGATCTACTCTCTCCGTCGCCCTCTTCACCCTCTCAACTGCTAAGTGA
>NC_051388.1:33927122-33932122 GCF_015228065.2 Penaeus monodon | reverse complement strand
TAGAGAGAGAGAGACAGACACAGAGAGAGAGACATAGAGAGAGAGACAGAGAAGAGCGAGAGATAATGTTGACGAAGAAACAGAGTAACATGAGGAGATGGGTATGCGTGTACTGGAAATCATAAGTTGGAATTGAGGAGAAGGAGGACGTGGGGGAGAGGGGAATGGGAGGATTGAGAGAAGGAAAGGAACTGAGAAGTAGTAGTGGCAGGAGAGGAGGATGAAAATTAGGAGTGATAATGAATAGGAGGAGCGAAGGGAGTATCGGAGTATATTAAGTGGAAGGATTAGAATGATGATGAATGATAATTGATGATATGATGATGAGGATGAGGGAGGATGAGGAAGGATTGAGGAGGAGGAAAGGGTAGGAGTAGGAGGAGGATTGATCGAGAGGAGGGTGGGGCATATCGGGAGACAGAAGTGTAAGGAGAAGGATGGGTGAGGTGGAGGTGGAAGGGGAGGAGTAGGAGGGGAGGAGGTGTATGTTGAAGAGAAGAGGAGGGGAGGGGGAGGAGGAGGGAATGGGTCGATAGGAGACACGTAGTAGAGGAGGATAATGAAGAAGGAGTAAAGAATGAAATTAGAAGAAGAGGGGAAACCGGATAGAATAGAAGTGGAAGAGTAGGAACGCGATGAGGGTAAAGGAGAGATAGTTGTGAAGAAAGGAGGAGGAGGAGAGTAGAGAGAAGGGGACAACGAGAAGGAAGGAGGAGGGAAATGGAAAAGACCGCGCGTGGTGTATTGGACTGAATATCATACATACACCTACATCATTCAAGGATATAAATATGTTCATATATATTATTTTATACCTAAACAACACAACACAACATAAACATACACACACATGTGTGTATATGTAATGTATATATCGATATATATATATTCTCATATAATATATATATATCTATATATATATACATATATTATATATTCTATATATATATTATTCTATATATATATATTATATATATATATATATTATTTAATGTGCGTGGTGTGTTTGTGTATTATATATATATATGAAAATATATGAATATCTTATATATAATATATATATTATAATATATATATATATATATATATATATATCAATATTATAGATATTTTCTAAATTTATATCTATACATATATATATATATATATAATATATATAATAGATATATAATATATATACACCAGTATTTGTTTGTATGTGTGTGTTTTTGTGTTGTTTATGTGTGGTTGTACATTGATGTATGCATATATATATATATATATATTATATATATATATATTATATCTATATATATCTATACATATGTGTGTGTGTGTGTGTTTGTGTGTGTGTTTGTTGTGTGTGTGTGGTTGTGTTGTGTGTGTGTGTGTGGTGTGTGTGGTAGAGAGAGAGAGAGAGGAGAGGAGAGAAGAGATAGAGAGGAGAGAGATAGAGATAGAGAGAGAGAGAGAGAGAGAGAGAGTATAGTATATGAGATATATAGATAGAGAGATACATATATATACAGATCTATTTCAATATAATCATATTTATATATATACATATCCATACCTATATGATCGATAATATAATATATATATATATATATATATATATACTATATTATATAATATATCTATAATTATATATCTATATCTCATATATTATGTATATAATTTATATGTAATGTATCTACATCTGATATATATCTATATTGATCTGGCTATCTATCTTTCTATCTATCTTTATACTATATCAGTGCAGACACAATATATACATAAATGTGTGTATGTATATATATGGTTAGATAGATAGATATATAGATAGGTAGGTAGATAGACAGTTATAGATAGATAGATAGATAGATAAATAATATATATATATATTTTTAGATATATAGATAGAGAGAGAGAGAGAGAGAAAACGGAGAATAAGAAGTGGAAGGAAGAGGAGGAGGAGGGGAATGGGGGACACGCGAGGAAGGAGATAGAAGTTATCATATTTAATATATATATATATGTGGTTGTATATTATACCATATTCGATAACTATTATCTATATATTATGTGGGTGTTATCTATTATATGTCAATAATATATATAAGTATCTCATCTATATATTATAAATCTCATATATATACATATACATATTTTTTTTTTTCGGGGGAGAGAGGGAGATACGTGCGTAGAAAATACAATGTCCGATTCTTAGGATAAACATGACATGTTAGAAACGGAACTATAATATTGCCTAGAATCATACTACACATTACTGATCGTGCTTTGTAGTTAGTATGTCCTCCTTAATTATAGATACCATCTATCAACAAAATTAAAAAAAGGAAAATTTGTTTATTGTTACTAATCCCGAAATAAATTTTTCGAAGCTTCAAAAATCAACATTACATTGCTATAGTGTTAATTTCTCCTTATACCTAAATGGATACCCAAAAAGAATGTTTCCAAAAGTCCTAAAATGTATATTGTCAGATGTCTATTATCTCCTTATGCCTAACTTAACCTAAAATTAACCTAACCTAAGTCAACTTAAACTTAGCCTAACCTAATCTAAACCTTCCGAACCTAATCTAAATATCACCAACCCAAAGTAACTACTTTAATCTAACTTTATGATTCTAACTTAATCTAAGCTTACAATTCTAACCTAACCTAACAATCCTAACCTAAGCATAACCTATCCTAACCTATATGTAACCTAACCTAAACCTAACCTAACGCTACCTATACCTCGACTAAAATAACAACTGAACCCTAACTTATCATTGCTAACCCTTTCTACCCCTAAGAGTCTAACCTTACCATTCTATTCTAAAGGTGACCTAAACTAAACTAACCATACCTAAACCCAAACCCAAACCTAACCTAACCTAAAAAACTAAAATAAATGATTCTAACCTAATTTAACATTTTAACCTTTTCTCACCATATATTTCTAATCTAAACTATTCTAACCCAAAGGTTAACTAAACTAACCCAGCTCATACCTAACCTAACCTAAACCTAACCTAACGCATCCCCTACCTAACCTAAAATAACGTTCTACCCCCCTTAACATTTTTAACCCTTCCTAACTTTACAATTCTAATCTAACCAGTCTAAAACTAAACGTTACCTAAACCCAACCCAATTAACCTAAAACGTGACCTAACCTAATGTAAACCTAAACCTAACATAGCTAATCTTATCTAAATATTTTCTAGCTTAAACTAAGTACCTAACCGAACCTACCTACCTAAAATACAAATGCCCTACCCGAACCTTTTCTTTTTAATCTAACTCAACCTAAAAATTAACCAACCTAAATCTAACGTAATTTAACCTAGCTAATCTAAATGTAACCTAACCTAACCTCCCTATTCTAAATGTTAAACCTAACTTGACATTTCTAACCTAACCTATCCTTATGATTATAACCTAAACTAACAATTCTATTTTAAACTAACTATTTAAACTAACCAACTTAACTTAACCAACCAGCCTGAATTTATGTACCAAAAACCAAAACTATCCTAAACATCCGAAACCTAAACTAAACTAACCAAACACCTTACCCAACACAGGCTAAACATACCATAACCCAACCTAGAACCTAACCAAAATCAAAACCTAGACATAACCTAAACCTATCCTACCTAATCTAAATGTAACCTATCCTAATCTACAAACCAAAATCTACCAACTCAACCAAATAAGCTAAGCAAACCAGATCCATCCTAACCTAACTATTTAACCCTAAACTAACCTACCTAACCAAAAATAAGATTCTAACCTAACCTAAAATAACGATTCTAACCTAACCTGACATTTCTAACCTAATCAATTTTACGATTCTCCCCTAACTTTTCTACCTATCTCAACTTTAAGTTTTCACCTAACATAACAGTCCTAAACTAACATAAAAAACGTAACCCAAACGTAACCTGACCCAAAATAACGATTCTCAAAAAGCCAAACCCTTTTGCGTCTAGCCTAGCCTAACCAATATATACATATATATATTATATATATATATATATAATATATATATTTTATATTTTAAAATTTTATATATATATATATATATATTATATAATATATATATATTTTAACATATATATATATATATATTATATAGATATATATAAAATATATATATTATATATATAATATATTTTAAAATTTTTAAAATATTATATATATATATATATAATATATATATATATATAATATATAATATATATAATATATATATATTATAAATTTTATATTATGTTTATATATATATATATAATATATATATATATATTTTAAAACTTATAAAATATATTATATATTATATATTTATATAATATATATATTAGATATAATTATTATATATATATATATATATATAGGTATATATTTATATATAATAAATTTATATCTATATGTATTGTATTTATTTTTAAAGTGTGGCTGTGGTGGTGTGCTGTGTGGTTTGTTGTGTTGGATGTTCTATATTTGGTGTGTTGGTTTATGATATGTGTGTGGTGTTGTGGGGGATCACAACTGAAAATTTCAATCATATATTAATTAAATAACTATATAAAAAAAATTATATATATATAATATATAATATATATAATATATATATAATTTATATATATTTTATATATATATATGTGGTGGTGTGTGTGTGTGTAGTATATATATATATATTATATATCTATAATATATATATATATATATATATATATATATTATATATATATATATAAAAAAAAACCAATCAGAACAACATGAACACCACACACAGCACACACACACACACACACACACACAACCAACAACACACACACACCACCCACAACACCCACAACAAAAAAAAAAAATTTTAATAATATATTAATATATATATAAAACACAATCAAAATAGCCGAAACCAAAAACACACCAAACACCACACACACACAACCACACCCCCCCCACACAGCAGAAAAAAAACACACAATAATATATATAGATATAATATTATATAAATA
>NC_051388.1:33922041-33924541 GCF_015228065.2 Penaeus monodon | reverse complement strand
GAATGTTTCAAAGAACGAAGACCCCGGGAGAATTAAGCCCGGTGTGACTCGGGGTGCCACGCCCCTTCCCCTCCGAAAACCCAGCCCCAAAAAAGGGGGGAAATGTGGGGCCTACCACTGTGGGGTTTCCCAGCTTTCCCCCCAAAACAATTTTCTGGGGGTTTTTCATGGGGAAAACGAATAAAGCGCCAAAAACCTGCCCCCAATTTGCCCCCCCAAACGGGAACCCACCCCCGGGCCTATTGCTGGGGGGAGGACACACCATTCCCCCGCACCAATCGGGAAGTTGCCACCCAAACTGGGGGGAAAGGCCCCCTTGGAAGGCCCACCTCCCCCAGCCCCCCGTTAACCCCAGGGTGGCTATGGGCAAGGACGAAGCCAAGCGTGCCAACACCCTGGTTTAACCCGTTCCTCGGGGCCTCCCTTGCCCCCCCCGAACCCCCAAATTTTAAAGGGGCCGCAGGGTAGGCCTTACCCAAAGGGGGCCCGGAGGCTTTAAATTTTTATTTTTAATAATAAATTTAATTGAAAATTTTACGGGAAATTTATATTGCTTAGGAATAAAATTTATTTATAATAATTCCAGAATTATTGTATAATTTTAAATCCCCACCCTCCCATAACCAAATTTTAAAGATTTAGAAATTAAATATAATGTATTGGACCCTGTGTAAAGTTTAACAGATTTACCAACCGCAACCCAACCCAAACCACAAACTTTATATATATATTATATATATATATATATATATATTAATTATATATATATTTTATATATTAAATATCATATTTTATATATAATATATAAAATATTTTATTTATAATATATATATATATATATATATAGATATATATATATATATATATATAAAATATATAATTATATATTTTTTGGGGTTTTGTTTTTGTGGGTGTTTTATATATTAAAATTTTATATATATTATCTAGAAAATAATAAATATATGATAATATATGATATATAAAAAAAAAAAAAAAAAGACAAAAACCATTTATATATAAAATTTTAAAATATATATAATTATATATTATATATATATATATATATATATATAAATATGCATATAATATATATATATTATTAATATATATATCATATAATATATATATATATATATATCTATATAATATATATATATGTTTGTGTCCTTGGTAATGGGTTGGTGTGTTCTGTGGTGGTTGGAAACCCCATAGTCATTCTACCTTTAATTTCCTTCTACCATTCTACATTAATATATTTATTTAGAAAATATTAAACTTTGGATAAAATAATGCGGGGGAGGGTTTTTCCCCCCAAATAACATGTTTTAAATATTTATAATTAAATTATTTGGAACCAATAAAATTTTTGGGGGGAAAATTAAATATATTAACCTATTATATTTCTTATTAAATTATTATTGAAAAAATTAATCTGGGTGCCCTCCTTGGGCCTCCTTGGGATTGGGTTACCTTGCTCCCGGGTTAAATTTGGGGTGGTGTCTCGGAGCAGCCGGTGCGCCCAGGGGGGTTACATTTGGCCACCGTGGTCCCCACGCTCGGGTTGTACCATCCTCCCCTGCCCACCCGGGTATGGGGACCGTGGAGGGGGCCTTGCCAGTTGAATGACCTCTGGCCTTCCTTATTGGAAATGTTTGGGGAGGTGTTTAAAAAACCCCCGGCAGAACCATTTTTGGGCCCCGTTTGTGGGAAATTCCGGGTGCCGGTTGGAACGAGATCTGTCCGCCCCCAACCCCCTAAAACTGCCTGAGGGGCGTGTCCACCCTTTGGGGGGAAGGGGCGAGGGGGGTGACTGGGGAACCACCCGGGCTTAATCTCGGGCAAAAGCGTTCCCGGGACCTTTTGGAAACGGTCCGCAAACCACCTCGGGGCACCGGAAAAGAGCACGGGGATTATTGGCTCCCTAGAGGTAAAGCCTTTGGGAGTAATTGGGAACCCGTTGGGGGGTGGGGTTGGTAAATGGGTTGCTGCACCTCCATCGACTTAAAGAGGCGTTTGACCCGGTTGATGGGAATGGCATGAGACCTAAACCCAGGTTTGCTTCGCCTTATTGCCTGATACCCCAACCTTAAAAAACCCGGCGAAATGCTGAAAAAGTGGGGTGGGGGAGGGGTCGAACTTCTCCCTTGTTAATTCAGGGGTGGGCACCCTTTCTTGAAAACACTTTCAACCCCTTGTATTAACTGTGAAAACGCAAGTTTCCCCCAAAGTTCTGCGGACCCCAACCCCCTAGGGCAATAAAGGTCTCGGATTTATTTTCCGGCATTTTCCATTTTTATCTAGCCTTGGAGTATTGTGGGGGCCTCTGATGTTTGGCAATGGGGGCCCCCAAATGCCTAAAAAGGCTTTGGACCGCCAATTGGGGGAAATTTGGGGGCCTGTTAGGGGAACCGCACGATTTTGGGCCGAGGACCTTAAGGTACGAAAGTTTTAAATTGGGGGTAGCGAATCCTTTAATTCTGGGGTTGCCCTACCAATCAAA
>NC_051388.1:33897041-33917041 GCF_015228065.2 Penaeus monodon | reverse complement strand
AAGATTAGTTATGTTAGGTTTAGGTTTACATTAGGTTAGGTCACGTTTAGGTTAGTTAGGTATGGGTTTAGGTAACGTTTAGTTTAGAATGGTTAGATTAGAATTGTAAAGTTAGGAAAGGTTAAAAATGTTAAATTAGGTTAGAATCATTATTTTAGTTTGTTAGGTTAGGTTAGGTTTAGGTTAGGTTAGGTATGGGTTAGTTTAGTTTAGGTCACCTTTAGGATAGAATGGTAAGGTTAGACTCTTAAGGGTAGAAAAGGTTAGCAATGATAAGTTAGGGTTCAGTTGTTATTTTAGTCGAGGTATAGGTAGTGTTAGGTTAGGTTTAGGTTAGGTTACATATAGGTTAGGATAGGTTATGCTTAGGTTAGATTGTTAGGTTTAGGTTAGAATTGTAAGCTTAGATTAATTTAGAATCATAAAAGTTAGATTAAAGTAGTTACTTTGGGTAGTGATATTTAGATTAGGTTCGGAAGGTTTAGCTATAGGTAGGCTAAGATTTAGTTGACTTAGTTAGGTTAATTTTCTTTTAATTAGGCATAAGGGAGATAATATACATCTGACAATATACCTTTTAGGACTTTTGGAAACTTCTTTTTGGGTGATCCATTATAGGTGCTAAGGAGAAATTACACTATAGCAATGTAATGTTTTTTTGAAGCGTCGAAAATTTATTTTTGGTGTAAAATACAATATTTTCCTTTTTTAATTGTGTTTATAGATTGGGTACTATAATTTAAGGAACATAACTCACCTACAAAGCACGATCAGTATTGTTTAGTATGATTCTAGGCTTAAATGTTTCCGTCTACATGATCTTGTTTTATCTTATATTATCGGACATTGTTTTTCTAACCACTTATCTCCCTCTCTCCCCCGAAAAAAAAAATAATGTATATTTATATATATATATATATATATAGATATATATATATATATATAATATATACATTATATATATACAACCCCAATATATATAATATTATTATAGATATTATATATATGTATATACCCCACATATATAGTATATAATATATAATAACTTCTATCTCCTTCCTCTGAGTTCTCCCATTCTCCTCCTCCTCCTCTTCCTTCCACTGTCTATGTCCTCTCGTTTTTCCTCTCTCCTCTCTCTCTCTATCTATCTATCTAATATATATTATTCTCTTTTCTATCTATCTATCTATCTAGACTGTCCTATCTACCCGACCTATCTATATCATCTATCTAACCATATATATACATCACAGCTTTATGTCTAGATTTGTGTCTGCACCAATGATTAATGTATAAGAATAGAAGATAGATAGACAGATAATTAGATATATATAAGTATGTAGATACATCTATATATATATACATACATATATTATATATATATGATATATTATCTATATCTATATTACATATATATGCATATAGAGTATGTATATATATAAATTTATATATCTTGCAAATAGATATGTATCTATATGTATCTCTCTATCTATATCTCTCTATTATCTAACCTCTCTATCTATCATCTCTCTCTCTCCTCTCTCTCTCTCTCTCCTCTCTCTCTCTCTCTCTCCCTCGTCCTCTCGCTCTCTCTCTCTCTATACACACACCACACACACACCACACACACCACACACCACCACACACACACACACCACACCCACACCACACATTATTATATATATATATATGTATATATTATATTAGAATATAATATATTATGATCATACATCATGTACACCCCACAATACACACACAAAACACACACATACACACACATACTTGTGTATATATATATATTATATTATTATATATATTATATATATAATATTATATTATATATTGATATCATATCTAATAATATTATATATATATTATATATATATATATACTATATATATATGTTATATCGTATATAGTATATATATATTATATATATATATATATATATATAATATATACATATACATATACACACATGTTGTGTGTATGTTTATGTTTGTTTGTTTGTGTTTGTTTAGGTATAAATATATATATGCACATATTTATATCCTTATATATATTTATATATATTTATTCACACACAGCGCGTGTCTTTTCCATTCCCCTCCTCCTCCTCCCGTTCCCCTTTTCTCTCCTTCTGCCTCCTCTCTGCTTCCACAACTCCTCTCCTTTACCTCTCCCCCCGCTTTTTTTCCTCCTCTTCCACTTCTATCTCTCCGTTTCCCCTCTTCTTCTAATTTCATTTCTTACTCCTTCTCGTCCTTATCCTCCTTCTACTACTTTGTCTCCTATCGCCCCTTCCCTCCTCCTCCTCCTCCTCCTCCTCCTCCTTCTCCTCCACCTCCCCTCCTCCTCCTCCTCCTCCTCCTCCTCCTCCACCTCCACCTCCTCCTTCTCCTTACACTTCTGTCTCCGATTGCCCCATCCCTCCTCCTCCTATCCCTCCTCCTCCTACTCCTACCCTTCCTCCTCCTCCTCCTCCTCCTCCTCCTCATCCTCATTCTCATCCTCATTTTCATCCTCCTCTTCCTTCCACTACTATCTCTCCGTTCCTTCCTTCTCTCAATCCCTCCCATTCCCCTCCTCCCCCACGTCCTCCTTCTCCTCATTCCACTTATATTTCCCAGTTCCACGCATACCCATCCTCCTCCTGTTACTCCTGTTCTTCGTTCAACATTTATCTCTCTCTCTTTCTCTCTCTCTCCTCCTCTCCTCTTCCTCTCTCCTGTGTCTGTTCTCTCTCTCTCTCTCTCTCTCAGCTCTCTTCTCTCACCTCTCTCTCTCTCTCTCTCTCTATCATCTGTGTACTGATTATCAAATATATATAGAATATATATATATTATATATCTATATCTATATAGTTATAATTATATAATATATATATATATATATATATATATATATATATATATATATATATAAACAAATTTATATTTTTATACATAGAAGTTCCATACGAATGTGTATTATGTGTTATATATAATGAATTACACGCAAACACACACACACACGCACGCACACACACACACACAACACACACACACACACACACACACTTATATATATATATCTCTTTATATATATATATATATATTATATGTTATTACCGTTTTCATACACGCACACCACACACACACACACACAGCACACACCTTATATATATTATTATATATATATATATATAATATTATATATAATGTAAGATGTATAGATATATATATGTAATATATTATATATAGATATATAATATGCATGTTCGTATATAAATGTATGTTTCCTATCTATAATACATACTCTATGTAATACACACACACACACACCACAGCCACACCAACACACACACACACACCACAGCAACACACACACACACACACACACACACAACACAACCCCACACACCCACACACACACACCATATATATATATATATATATTATATATATATATATATATATATTTATATATCTATATTACAATTCCGTGGAAAGGAACTGGGGACCCTACCAAGTACTTCCTCCAGAGCATCACAACATGAGAGCTGCAATTAAGTTATGCTGTGACCACGGCGCTCAGACATCTTAATCTTTTCTCCACTGCACATTCTATATGCAACGCGATCATACGAGTACGAACAATCGTGTTTCAAAAATCCTCGCACTTCCCTTCAGACCGGAGAGCGGGTGTACTGTTTCGGTTCTGTGGCACTTGGTGATCGGCCCCTGGCCGTAGAATGCAAGAATAAATAAGCATGACATCCCTATCTTCTGTGGGGCTGATGACCGCAGAGCCTGCCGCTTCGCTAACCCGATTCTCTGATGGTCTCGGGCCGTCTGGCTTTTGGCCTCTGGAGTCGTGGGGATTCCGTGAAGGGTGAAGCTCTCTCGCCGATTACCCTGCCCCGTTCTGCTAAAAAACAAAACAAAAAAAAACGTAGGTTCATGTCGAAGCCGCCGTGGTCTACTTTAAGGCCGCGGTGGCAATGGTTAAGCGTCGGACTCAAGATTGTCACGACAGCAATCTGATTCGAGGGTTCGAGTCACCAACCGCTGCGTTGTTCACTTCGGCAAGAACTTCACCTTGATTGCCCTACCTGCCACTGGTTGGCCACCAGCCCAAGTCAAGTGCATGGTCCAAGCCCGGATAAATTAGAGGAGAATGATTACTAAATTGTAACACCGCACTCCTCCTGGAAAGGACTGGGGACCCTACCAACGTACTCACCATGACATCACAACATGAAAACTATCATTAGTATCATGCTGTGGACCACGTGGCTCAGCATGACCTACCGTTAAATATAGAAGATTTTAAATACCTTTTTATTTCATAGTTATATTCTCATATTCTCTATACTATCCATATTAATGTATGTATTAAAGTATTATATATATCTTAATATATATTATGATATATATATATGATATATATATTATATACATACATTTAATACTAATATATATAGATATATTATTATAATATATATATGTGTGTGGTGTGTGTGTGTGTGTGTGTGTGTGTGTGTGGGTGTGTGTGTTATGTGTGTGTGTGTGTTGTGTGTTGTTGTTATGTGTGTGTGTGTGTGTGTTTGTGGTATGTGTGCTTGTGTGTGTATTTGTGTGTGGTGTGTTGTTGTTGTGTGTGTGTGTGTCTGTGTGTGTGTCCTCTGTTGTATGCCATATTCTATGTTACAATATGTATATATCTAATATATATCTATCTATATATATAATTATATTCTATACTGTGTATATATATATATTGTCTATATATATATATATATATTATATCTCTCTCTGTAACGTATGTCTGTATGTATATATATACTATATATATATTTATAATCTATATCTATATATATCGATACGCTAGCATAGATAGAAATCTATATAGATAGATACATATTCTGCACAAATATGGTGGGTATACATATATATGTAATGTCTATATATTCAATGTACTGAAATCGAAAAAACGGCTTTTGGAGTATCTTCTCAAAAGATTTCCACTTTTTCTTTTTTTTTTTTACCTTTTTTTATTATATAAGGGACACAATTCCTGTTATTATCGTCATTATTCGGATTATCATCCTTATTTTCGTTATCATCATCATTATCATCAGTTATTATTGCAATTAGTACATCATTCTTCAATTATTTCTTCATTATTGCAATTATTTTTCTATTTTGCATTAGTGCAGTTATAATGGATATTTTGTCCAAGATACTAATACGAACAATCAGTATTATCGTTATCTCATCATTATCATCATTTTCATAATTATTGTATTATCATCATCATTATTTGCTATTATTATCATTATTATTGAAATCATTGCAGTTATAATATATATTTTTGCAACTATAACTGATAACAACAGCCCAAATAATAATATAACTAACAATAATAATAACAATAATACGATTATATAATGATTTATATAATTATTATTAATTATATCGTTAGTAACTGTAATTGTTTACTGTTTATAATAAGTTGATTTTGCAATTATACTACTAGCAAAAATAATAATAATGATAACCTGTATATATGTATATGTTAGCTATATATATATATCATATATATTATATATATTATCTCTCTATCATATATCTATCTACTGTACATATAGGATGGTGTGTGTGTTGTGTGTGTGTGGTGGTATGTTGTCGTGTGTGTCTGTCTATCGATGAATATCGATATAATATATATATTATTATCTATATATATATATCTCTATAGATATATTCTGTATGTATCTATAATTATGTATATATATTATATAATTCATTTTTTTTTTTTTGTATATATATACATCTACATATACTACACACCAAACACACCCACACACACAACCAACACACACACACACACAGTGTGTTTGTATATATATATTTAATATATATATATATTCTTATATATATATATATATCTTCTATGTATATAACATATTATATATATATATATATATATATATTCTACTCTATATATGATACTATAGTTATACTATATATAATATATATATATATATATATATAATAGAATACATATATATCTTTCTAGGTGACCCCATGTGTGTATGTGTGGTGTGTGGTGTGTGTGGTGTGTGTGTGTGGTGTGTGTGTGTGTGTGTGTGTGTGTGTGGTGTGTGTTTGTTTGTGTGTGTGTGTGTGTGTTGAGTGTGTGTGTGTGTGTATATATTGTCCATATATATCTATGTATATATATATTATATATATATAGATATATAGATATATTCTATCTGTATATATTAATATATATTATTATCTAGCTATATCCCTATATGTATCTATCTTGTATCTCTATAGATATATAGATATATATATCTATTATCTCTCTCTATTCATTGTTTTTTACAACATCTATAATATATATATATATATATATATATATATATATATTATTATAATAATATGATTTAATATATATTTCATAATATATGTATTATGGAATATACATATATAAATAGTAAATAGATAAATAAAATAAATTATACATACTATATATATATATCTATATTAGTATATATATATATAGTATAGATATTTCATATGGTATATTAACACAAGTATATATTAAGTATATCTATAATTCCTATTATGTATATATGTATATATCATATCTAATAAATTAACATCAATAAATAACTATTATCTTATATACATATATATATATATATATCTATATATATATATATATATATAATCTATATAGATTATATATCTGGGATATTCATATATATAGTATATATCTATCATATTATAATATATATTTATCTATCTATAATATATATATATATATATATCTATGTGTATAATAGTATCTATATAGATATAGAATTATAATATAGAAATTATAATAATTATATATATTATATATCTATATATATGATGTGTGTGTGTGGGTGTGTGTGTGTGTGTGTGTGTGTGTGTGTGTGTGTGTGGTATTGTGTGTGTATCCATTTAATGTATCTATTTATATTTATCTAATGTATCTGTTCTATCTATATCTTTTAGATATCTTTCTCTTATGTCTTTATGTATGTATTTATAAATATGTATTATATATTAATTATAATAAATATATAAATTATATATATAAATAATATTATCTTTATATATATGAATTCATATATATATCATATATTATATATATATATATTGTGTGTGGTGTGTGTTTGCTGTGTGTGTGGTGTGTTGTGTGTGTTTGTGTGTGTGTGTGTGTGTCCTGTGTTTGTGGTGTATTTGGTTTTTGTGTGTGTGTGAGTTTCTGTGTGTGTTTGTGTGTGTGTTTTTTTTGTGTGTGTATCTCTCTCTCTCTCTCCTCCTCTCTCTCTCTCCTCTCTCTCTCTCTCTCTCTCTTCTCTCCTCCTCTCTATTATATATATCGATATATATATATGTATATATATATATCTATAATGTCTATATCACCCATCTCGTCCTCATGTTCCTCTTCTTGCTCTTCTTCTCTCCTTACTTTTCTTCCTCGTGCCTTTTTTTTTTTATTCCCAATTCTATGTCTGAATTCCACCCATTTCCCCCTCCTGCCTCCTCTTCTTCCTCCTCTTCGTTACACTTTTAATCTCTCTCTCTCTCTCTCTCTCTCTCTCTCTCTCTCTATCTCTCTGTCTCTCTCTCTCTCTCTCTCGTTTGTGTACTGATATATAGACATACATATATATATATATAGATGATAGATTATAGTGTTCGATAGTATAAATAGATAAATAGAGGATATAGATGTAATACATATATATGCCTATATCTCTGTATATCTTAGTATCGTCTATATCTATATATCTATATCCCTATATATATTATCTATATGTCTATGTATGTACTGTTGTATCATCTATGTATCTATCTATATCTATCTATCTATATTCATCTGTCTATCCTATATATTTATCTATGTAATAGAATTATTTTATTGTATACACCACACACCACACACACACACCCACACACCACAACACACACACCCTCTCTCTCTCCCTCTCTCTCTCTCTCTCGTGTGTGTACTGATATAAGACATATATATATATAGATAGATAGATAATAGATAGATAGTTCGATAGATTAAATAGATCAAATATAGATATGTTGTATATCATCTATATGCCTATATATATATATAATAAATATATATATATATATATTATATAATATATTTATATATATATATATTATACTGTAGTAATCTGTCTTAATTCTATATATCTATATACGATCTATTTATCTATATTCTATGTATCTATTTATCTATCTATCTATCTATCTATCTATTTTATCTTATCTATCTATCTATCTATCCTATCTAGATTCTCCTGTCTATCTATATTATTTATCTATGTATGGAACTATCTACTATAAAATATATTTTTTGTATCCCCCAGACACACCACACACACACACCACACACACACACACCCACACACACACAACATATTATAAGTATATATATATAGATATCTATAATATATATATATGATATATATATATTCATCTCTAGTACACAGACTGATGAGTAAGAGAGAGAGAGAGAGAGAGAGGAGAGAGAGAGAGGAGAGAGAGAGAGAGAGAGTAGTGATAGAAGAGAGAAGAGAGAGAGAGAGAGAGATGAAGAATAGCAGATAGAGAGAGGAGAGAGAGATAGTAGATATAGTATAAAAGTTGAACGAAGAAACAGGAGTTACGAGGAGGAGGATGGGTATTGCTTTGAACAGGAAATAGAAGTTGGTATGAGGAGAAGAGCCGTGGGAGAGAGGGGAATGGGGGGTCTTGTAAGATAGTGGTGGAAGTAGGAGGAGGAAGAGGAGTAACGAGAGCTAGAAGTGGAAGGAC
Organism: Penaeus monodon; assembly: GCF_015228065.2. NCBI lineage: Eukaryota > Metazoa > Arthropoda > Malacostraca > Decapoda > Penaeidae > Penaeus > Penaeus monodon. The sequence continues at coordinate 33,908,173 of NC_051388.1, read as the reverse complement.
AGGAGGATGAAGTTGAGATGAGAATGAGATGAGGAGGAGTAGGAGGAGCGGAAGGGGAGTAACGAGATATATAAGTGGAAGGATGAGAATGATGATGATGAGGATGAGAATCATGATTATGAATGAAGATTATGATGATGATATGATGATGATTGATGATGATGATTATGATGATGATGATGTGAATGATGATGATGATGTGATGAGGGGAGGTGAGGTGGGTGGAGGTGGAGGGGAGGATGAGGAGGAGGGAGTGAGGGCGTCGGAGTCGGGAGGAGGAGGGGAGGGCGATATGATACAAAGAAGTGGAAGTCGGATGAAGAACAGAAGTAGGCGTAAGAAGGGAGGGGAAAAGGGGAATGGAGAGATTAGAATTAGGAGGAGGAAAGCGGAGAGACAGAAGTGTGGAAAAGAGAGGATAGGCGATGGAGTATGAATTCAGCAAGAGTATGAGGGGAAGGAAGTGAAAGGAGGAAAGGAGGAGAGGAGAGGGATTGGTTGGGGACGGAAGATGAAAGGAGAGTAAGTATAGATAGAGTAGGGGGAGGAGGAAAGGAGGAGGAGAAGGAGAAGGGAGAAGAAGGAGGAGGAGTGAGGCGGGGAGGGGGTAGAGGCGATAGTTTGTGGAAAGAGGAGGAGGAGAAGGAAAAAAAGGGGACGGAGAAGGAGGAGGGGTAATGGGAAAAAGACACGCGCTGTGTGTGTGCATAGTATAATATAAATATATATAGCGGACAGTTAAAATATTTCCATATGAATGTTTATACATAAACAGAAGAAATACACACACATCACATGTGTCTATATATAATATATAATATAATATATAATCTATATATATATATTTATAATATATATCTATCTTATCTGTCTTTCTATCTATCAATCTATCTATCTATCTAGATATATATATATCTATAACTATATATTATATTTGTATATATATGATTATGGTATTATGTACATATATTTATAATATACATATACATATATTACTGTAGATATAATATATATATGGCTAGATTCATATATATTTTGCGTATATATAGATACTATATATTATATATATATCTCATATATATGTTCATATGCATATATTTCATATATATTAGATAGGTAGGTATATAAGAAATTCACCAACCCACACACACACACACACACACACAACACAGAACACACACACACCACACACCAACACATATATACTAGTTAATATATATAATATATCTATATATATATATAGCTAGATAATATACACCACACAAATGCATAGATCACATATATACACCACAAATGCATATGTGCAGTGCAGGTTCAACTGTTTGATAATTATGAAATATATTATTAATATAATATATCTTATATTCTATCTATATATTATATGATATTATATGTATGTTATATATTTTTTTTTCCTTTCTTTTTATATAGTTCTAAGGTTACTAACCATTACTTCCGATTTAAGCACGAACATATAGGTCCTTATTTTTTTATCATACACCTTTAAAAAAACGAAGCCTTAATTCCTTTCAGTTATGTCTGTTTGACCTAAAGAGCACAACATATACGCACAGACTAGCACAATAATTGTTTATCATATAATTTCAGCGTATTTTACGAGTCCGTAGATCAGAACTCAGTACTTTAATACTATTCATTTACCAAAGTGAATAGAAAATCATTATTCATAATTCTCAAGGCTCCCTTTAACGGTAGTACTTTACAAATGATTCCCTCTACCGTTGAGAAATGTTTTATATTACACATATACGCAGGCGCACACAACACACACACACACAAACACATATATACACGATATATTTTTATTATATAGTCTTTATATGAATATACTACACCACACACACACACACCACACACACACACATATATAATATAGATATTATATTATATCTATCTTATATTAATATTCTATATATATTATATATCTATATATATAGGTTGTGTGTGGTGTGTGTGTGTGTTTGTGTGTGTGGTGTGTGTGTGTGTGTGTGTGTGGTGTGTGTGTTGTGTGTGGATGTGTTGGTGTGTATGTACTCTTGTCATATATTAATATAGTATATATATATATATATATATATCTACATATATATATATCTATCATATATCAATATATTATAATGTACATATATGTACATCCATATATAATAATATTATTGTATTATATATATATATTAATTATTATATAATATATAAATTATATATATAATAATATATAAGATATATATATATTATAATATATATATATATTACACACCCCCCACACACACACACCACACACCACCCACATATATATATATATCTATATATCTCTATTAATATATGTGTAGATGTGTGTGTGTGTGTGTGTGTGTGTTGTGTGGGTGTGTGTGTGTGTGTGTAGTGTGTGTTTTGTGTGTTTGTGGTTTTTGGGTGTGGTTGTGTGTTGTTGTGTGTGAGTGTGTGTGTGTGGTGTGTGTGTGTGTGTGTTGTGTGTGTTGTGTGTGTGTGTGTGTGTTTGTATAGGTATAGTCTATATCTATATTATATTCTAATCTATATATATATATCTCTATATATATCCTATCTAGATTCTCTATATAGATATATAGATTATAGTGTGTGTGTGTGTGTGTTGTGTGTGTGTGTGTGTGTGTGTGGTTTGCTGTGGTTATCTTATATCTCTTATATATATAATCTCTATATCTATATTATATGTATATATATATCTATATCTATCGATATCTTATATATATCTTATATATAAATGTTACGAACATAATATCATATATATATATATAATTATTATAAATATCTTTATACCTATAGCTATGTGTGTGTGTGTGTGTGTGTGTGTGTGTTGTGTGTGGTGTGTAGTGTGCTGGTGTGTTGTGATGAGTTGTAGGGTGCGGCGTGCGTGCGTGTGTGTGTGTGTGTGTGTGTGTGTGTGGTGTGTGTGTGTGGTGTTGTGTTTTTTGTGTGTGCGTGTGTGTGTGTGTGTTGTGGTGTGTGTTGTGTGTGTTAATGGGTATGTGTGTGTATATATTTATAATATAGCTATATTATATATATATATATAATATATATATATATGATCATCATATATATATATATATAGATATATATAGATATAATAGGTTATAGAATATTCCTATATATATATATATCTAATTCTGTGTGTGTGTGTGTGTGTGTGTGTGTTTGTGTGATGTGTGTATGTGTTATGTGTGTCATATTGTATCTATATCTCTATCTATTATCTCGATCTATCTTATATGCGTATATATATATATTATATAATATACTGTGGTGTGTGTTGTGTGTGTGTGTGTTTGTGTTTGTGTGTGTGGGTGTGTAATTGGTGTGTGTGTGGTTGTGTGTGTGTGTGTGTGTGTGTGTGTGTGTTTTTTGTGGTGTGTGTGTGTTTGGTGTGTGTTTGTGTTGTGTGTGTCTGGTGTGTCTGTGTTTTGTTGTGTGGTGTGGGGGGTGTGTGTGGGTGTCTACCTTTCTATCTCTAGATTCTAGATATCTATTCATATCTCTATCCTCTTCTATCTATATAATAAATATATACTATATTTATATACATACTTCTATATGTATTTTTGTAAATGCCTATCTCTCTATATTATATATCTATTATATATATCTATAATAATATCATCTCTATATCTTCTGTAGAGAAGATATATATATCTTATATCTATATTATATATATATAGAAATATATATATATATATATAATCTTCGCGTGTGTGAATGTATTATACGTGATCTGAAATATCTCCATCATTTATATATATAACACACCACACACACTCCACATACATCTATATAGATATATTATATATTATATATATATATATATATTTATATATATTTAGTATATATATATATGTAACACGATATATATGGTATATATAAATATTAATATTACATATATTTATAATATTTTGCGTATATAGTATACCTATTTTTTATATACTATTATGTAATATATATAATATATGATATATATAGATATAATATGCTATAGGCGATGTTCAATACATATATTTATAGATATAGATATTTGATATATAGAAATATCACTACCCACACACATATATACACAAATGCATAGATGCACAATATTACACACATAAATGCATAATGCCCACCACGCACACACACACACACACACTACACACCACCACACACACACACACACACACACATACACACACCACACACACATTTATATATATATATATATATATATATATATATGATATATAATATAATAGGAGGAAGGAAGGGTGAAACATTCTTCCGTGCTGATTAGTAGGAATAAAAGCCCACATACAAAACTACTTTATTGAAAATGAAACTATAGTTTCGAAAATCAGCGATGGATACCATCTCAGGTCTGAAGAGGAAAGGATAAGTCCGATATGCGAGCTTAGCCTCGGCCGGTGATGCCCATGATGGACCCAGCCTGTTTGTTCTAAGCCACCGTCCAGCAGTGCTGACTAGACTGACCCTTATCCTCAACCGCCATGTGCCCAGCCACAGCAGGTGACAATGGTACTTCCTCTCGCCTGGGGGGGCGCGAACCACTAACCTCTTTGATGAGGGGCCGCCTGTTACTACTGACTATCCCGGAGGCTGAGGAAAGGGAGAGGAGGGAGTATAAAAGAGAACAGGCGGAGAAGGCGGAGGTGTGGGATGCGAGGAAACTGTTAGCAGGAGAATTTGCTGTTTCAAGTTGAAATTAGGGCAGCAGCTTTATTATGAAGGACTCCACAGTCTGCGGGCGTGGACATCGTGGAGGGACGGACAATTCGCGCCGCTGACCAGTCCCATCTGATGGCCTGTGTCACATTGAATGGCAAAAGAGGCGTTGTTGTTTCCTCTAGAATACTTGCGTAATTTTTGAGACGACGCTTGTGAGACTGGCGCCTGTTTCGGTCAATAACTGCTCTCACACGAGGCACCAGGCACATATAGGTGCCCACTTCGGGGTAGAGGGAGGGCTGGTATGGACCCAGTTGGGACGAGTGTTTCACTTAGGCAGTTTAGAGGGTGAAGATGGCGACGGAGAGAGTAGAATCTCCTCCGTGGTAGGGCGAGGTTGAGGACTGGCATGGTGAGGAGTCTCTTTGAGGAGAGTCGTGGTAGAGAAGGTCCGTGCCCTGATCACGCGACGTCGAGAACATTACGAGGTAACCCCAGCTTGGAGAACGAGCGACGCAGGAAGTCGATTTTACCATCTAGGTATTGGGGGTCACAGATGCCGTGGGGGCGCGGAGGACGCGAGGTGGCTACAGCTCTCTTACATGGAGTGGTGGTATGAGAGGAGTGTATGGTCAAACCACTATGCATAGCTTCTTGTATATGGGGAAGGAGATGGTCAGCAAAGCGATGGACTAGGGTGTCCAAAGAAGGGGATGCTTGTTGTCAACCTCCATTCCACCTTGAAAACAGATTGGAATGGAATGGAGAGTTTATCACTGCATCAGGAAATCCGAAACAGGGCATGGTCGTGAGGCCGAGAGCAAAGAACGTCATCGACCTACTTCGCATACCGCCAGGACCGAAGGAGATGAAGGGAGAAGCCATACTCGAAGAATTCCGAGAACGTTTGCCAGGACGAGTAGGGAGTAGCACGTTGCAACACCGCGTCTTGGAATAGAATCGGCCTTCAAAGGAAAAGGAATTAGACTTCCACACACACCGAATCAGCTTGAAGAAGACGTCGGTGGGCAGAGGGAGACGATCAACCTGCGGGAGCCTCCTCTGAAGGAGCGGGAATCATCAGCGGGACCTTTGGTGAACAGGGAGTCAACTCCAAGCTCAATCATGTCGGAGATGGTCATGAGAGTGGCGAAGGTGAGCAAGAGAAGAGTACCAAGAAGGGGAGTGGAGAGACTTCGCCAGCCAGGCCGCAAGAGGGTGCGTCACATATCCCCTGGAGATGAATGGTGGCGGAAAGGCACGGCCGCTTAAAGATGTTTTTTTAGGAACCCACAAATGAGGGAACGGGATTGATGACCTTTGAACCTCTGGAGAGATTCGCCTCCGGAAAAACGCTGCTGTCTTTTCAGGCGACGATAGGAAGGTAGCAGCAATGCGTTCACCAGGGGTCGCTGTCGGGAATCAATAGGTAGAGTGCGTCATCCACGTCCTGGGCCTTCTGCGTAGGGCACTGTCAAGGACCACCACCGAGTTGCCTGTCAGAAGACAGCATTGTGACTCCTCCCTGCGCATGCTTAAGGGCCTCACGGTAATTTCTGGGAATGGCAGGTTAGGGTGGAGAGAGTTCGAAGGGACGGATGAAGCAGGGAGGACTCAGGCACAGGTTCCTGTGATAGAGATATGAAACGGTCAAAGGATAAATAATGTCGATGGAGTTACGGGGTGGAGGTGTCGAGAGCAAGGAAAGACCGAAGCCACGAGTTTGTAGCTGGTGGGGGGTTTAAAGGACGGAATGTAGTTAATGGAGAAGCGGACCGACGACTGCGGACGGTCAAGGCTGGAGAGTTTCTTGGGAGAGAGCGCCCCTGTTTGTGGAGAGGACCGTGAAAATCATGAGCAACGTCGGCATATGAACTGAAGATTTCCCTGGGAGCGCCCTCCAGGAAGTCGCACGTCTCGTGAACGGTAGAAGGTATTCCGACATCTCTCATTCAAGCCGCGATATTTCAAGGAGTAGAGAAACTGCTTGTCCCGGAGAGGGATTCTTCTCAGAATGGTTCAGTACATTAGAGATCGAGAAGGGATTTTTGTATGGGTTTTTGCTTCCAAATATATACATAATATATTAATTATTTATCTATAATATAGATAGTTATTGATATTTATCTGTATATATAATAATAATAGATTATATATGATTTACTTTTCATTTATATAAAGATACTATAGATATACAATATAGATATACTATATATAATATATATATATATATATATATATATATATATCTATAATATATATATAATATAACATATACACTACCCACAGCACACCCACACGGCACACACACACAGCACACACATATATTTATATTTTATATTTAATATAATATATATATATATATAGTATATCTATATTCATAATAGGTATTTTTCGCATTTACTGCTTCTCAGGGCATATAAGACTAGAGATACAGATAGGTTATTACCTGTAGTAGCGGTGGGTCACTTATATACTCTATGTACTTTAGTCTTATATTCCCCTGATGAAGCGTTAATCGAAAAGGCTTCGGCAATATTCGTGTGTATTCTTGTACTTACTTCGGTTGTTCTAACTTGCACAAAGGACACCATGTCCTCATATGCCGTGTAGTCTATTTTCCAACCTGATCTCAATGTCCATGAAGACAACATACTTCCATTTTAGAGAAGGGAATCGATAGCTGGATAATGTTCATATTCGTCTAAACAGATAGATTTCGCTGCATACTGTTTTAGTGGACTAATCGTAAATAACCACGCATATAGAGGGTTTTACCTTTTTGGAAACCAATATGACGCCGGGATGGAACCCAAAGCCCCAGACAGGGGGTCGAGGATTCGGGGTTTCCCAGCGTTATCGGGGCTTGGTTTGCTGCAGGGGGCCCCCAAATGATTTTGGAAAAGGACAGGAATACGTTAAAACTCAATGCTTCTATAGTTTTCCTGGAAAATAAACGCATGGGGGACTAATTCCCTATATAGAAAGAGGGGAAATAAAAAAAGGGGTTCTCTGAGAATTTTTAAATTTCCAAAAGAAAATGATCCGTGGGCCCAACTCAACCCTAAAACCCAAAGATCCCAATGAAATCTAAATTAAAAGGTCATTTTCTGACTTTTTCAAAATCGGTACGTAAATTTTTAGTCCTTTAAGTTTAGTCATTAATTTCGTTGTTTTTTCCCCTTCATTCGAATTACAAGTATCTTTTGAGTAAAAAAAAACAAAAAAAAAAACAATCAATATTTTTTTTTTTACAGTGGGACTTGTTTTTTTAGTATTTTGGGCCCTGAAATAAATTGCGATTTAAAATTTCATAAAACCCTCTTTTTTCTTTGTTTTTCCCTTTTTTCTTTGAGGTTTGTTTTTTTTCTTTTAAAAAACCAACGTGCTAAAAATTTTGTATATGTGTGCACGGGGGTTTTCTGATGATAAATTAGGGAAAAAAATTAAACCCTTACCTATTCTCTAATTTTTTTCCCATACCATATTCTGCTGATCTCCCTTTATTTTTTTATTTTTTTTCTTGCTTTTTTCGGCTTCCTCGTCATTATTTTTTTTCCCCATGAAAAATTCGCATCACTTTCTCAATTTTTCCCTTTTCTTGAAAGAAGTATTTTCTTTCTTTTAGAAAATTCTTTTACCTCTTTTTCCATTTTTTTAAATGACACTCATGCCATCAACACACCCAACAAAATAGAGAGACAGGAGAGAAAGAGGAGAGGAGAATGGGGGGGGGGGGAGGAAGCAAAAAAGCTTACATTTATAATAGATAGATAAAAAAAAATTGGGTGTGTATAATATGTTTTGAATAGAAAAACTTGGTAATTATTGATTTTATATATATATTTTACATATAAATATGTGCATAAATTATATATTTATATAAATACAAAATATATATGTACATATATAAAAATTTATAGTTTATATATGTTTTAATTTGTATTTTAAAAGAAAAACACACACACATATACATTATATAGAGAGGGGAGTGTGTGTGTACACACACACACATATATATTTATTTTATATATATATATATATATATTATTTTATATTATAATATATATATTTTATATTTTTTATTTCCCATATTTTTTTTTTTTTTTTTTTTTTTTTTTTTTCCACAAAGGACTTTGGCGATCATGGATTCCCATGTTTTTCCCTTAAAAATTTTAAGAGCAGGGGTTTCCCTTTCCCTTTCCCCCCCCGGGGGGTTTTTTTAAATCGATCACCATCTCATTTCCCCTTTTTTCGGTTTGTAGTGATTGGTTTTTAAATTTTTACTTTAATTACCCTCGGTTTAAATTTGGTATTAGCGCTGCCCCCCACCTGGGTTTAAAACGTCCCGGAAAAATAAGTGTACCGGGGGGAAAAAAGAAGACGTGTAGAAAGGGGGTTTAAAAGGTAAAAAAGGAAAAAATGTATGTGGAAGAGGGAAAAAAGAAACCCCAAACAAAAAGAGTTTTTTGTCCCGGTAAGCGTGTAAATATCCGAGGGGAGGGGCGTGTCAGCCTTTAAAGGGCCCGATAGAAGGTTTGGGCCCAAATTTCTTGCCACAGGTAGCCAGGTATTGGGATCATTTTTCTCTTAATGAGAGTTTTAAATAAAAGGGGAAAATTTTACCCCACGAATCTTTAAAATATAAAATTTAAAATTAAAAAAAAAAAATTCTAAAACCAAACAGGTAAAAAAACCAAAACATTTTAAAAAAAAATACGGGAAACCCCCAAATAAAAAAAAAGACAAAAGGGAAACACTCAGGTTTTTATCATAAAAAAAAGAAAAACTTAAAAAAAATCCACCTTACTGCCCTTAAAACCCCGTCCTTACGCCCCCCGGGGAAACAAAAAAAAAAAAAAACGTCAATAGCTTCCACCGGGTGCATCGGCCGTTAGGACGTTTTTAACCTATTCCCCTGCCTACCCCCCCTCAGTTTCCCCGGGGTATATTAGCAGACCCCAGAAAAGGGGTTTTTTTAGTGGGCCCAGTAACCCAGCCCCCCGGGAAAGGAAAATACTTTCGGTCTTTCCCCCTAGATGGCGTGGCAGGGTTCCCCCGAAAAAAAGAACTTTTTTTTGCTAAACACGGGGGTTTAAAACCCTATCCCCTATAAAAAAAGCAAATTTTAACAAGTTAAAAAAATTTTTTAAACAATGCTAAAAGAAAAATTTAAAACCCAAAATTTTTTCCCCGGCTTAAAAGAGTGCTTTTAAAAAAAATTAAAAAAAAATGGCCCATGGTTTTCCTTAAAATCAAGGGGTAAAGTTTCACCCCACAAAAACAATATAAACTAATAAAAATAAAAATAAAAAAAATAGGAAAGGGAAAAGGCAAAACGTCCAAAGTGGGGTTTGCGCGGGCAAATCGGCCTTTTTTCAGGGGGGACTCAGGGAATTTCCCGTTGCCCGGCGCTACTTGGGAGGTATGGGTACTACACTGGGACCAGCAAATGAATTTTGGGGTGCTTGCCACCCCCGCGGCTAGGTGGGAAAACGAGGTTTAAAATTCCCTTTCCCCAAAGGGGCCCAAAGAAACCCCCGGGGAAATCGAACCTCGAACTCAGATTTCCCCTCCTTTACAGTCCCCGGTTCAATCTCTAAAATATATTTATATATATCCCTAAAATAAATATATATTTATATATATACATGGGGGGTACATATATATATTTCATGCACATATTTGTATACACACACACACACACACACACACACAAAACACACACACACACACCACACATATTATATTTTATATATATATATTTATATTAATATTTTATATATATCCCCACCCTATACACATGTATATTTGTTTTATATAATTTTAATATTTTTCTATTTTATAATTATTATTATATATTATATCATATATAATCAATATTATTTAAAATATTTTATATATATATATATAAATATATATATATATATATATTAAAATATATATGTAAAATAAAAAAAAAATGTATGGTCTTTTATATGTTATAGACCTTTGAATACCTACTTACCCTAAAAATACAAAATAATAATTTAGATATTTATATAATATATATATAAATATATATATATATATATAATTATAAAAATATAATAAAATAAATAAAATTTAAAAAATTTTAATATATTTATATTATATATTTATAATATATAATTTTTATGTATTGTTAATGTATATAGATAAATTATGAATACATACAATAAATACATATTTTAATATAATATATATTTTATATATTATATATAAGTATATTTTATATATATATAAAAAACACACACCCCCCCACATATATATTATATTATATATATTTATATATATATATATAAAATATTATATATATATACAATATATATATATATTATATATATAATATATATATATTTTAAATATATATATATTATATTTTTTTTTTTTTTTTTTGG
>NC_051388.1:33890008-33896941 GCF_015228065.2 Penaeus monodon | reverse complement strand
TCCTGAGTTTGTAGATAGGTTTGGAGTATTAGTTAGGTTTAGTTTTTGATGATAGTTAGTTCGTAAGTTAATTTTTGATTAGAGAGTTATTACATGTTTGTGTTATTGATTAGGTTTGTAGGTTAATTGATCTATTAGGTTATGATTAAGTTGGTTTGTTTATTAGGGTTAGTAGGTTGTTGGTAATATTTAAGTTAATGGGTAGGTTAGTTTCCTTAGATAAGCTAGTTAAATTCGATTTGATTTAGTTTAGTTAGGTTAGGACAGAGTGTTACGTTAGAATATTTTACATTTACTTCAGATAGCTTAGGTTAGTTTTGGGCTAGTTTTGGTTAGAATTAGTTCGTTTCGGTGAGATTAGGTTTAGTTAGGCAAGGTTATGTGAGATTACTTTAGGCTTATCAGGTTATGTTTAGTTATAGCTTAAATATGTTGGGTTAGGTTAGATTAGGTTAGATTAGTTTAGGTTTAGTTATGTTTTTAGATTGACAGACAAAGACAGAGAAAAGGAGGCAGAAAGGAGAGATAAAGAGAGAATGAGAGAAGGAGAAAGAGAGAGAGGGGGGGGGGGGCGGGGAAGAGAAAGAGAAGTGAGAGATATAGAAAGGGAGAATACAGAAAGAGAGAAATCGACAGACAGAGAAGTAAAGACAGAGTTTTGATTATAATTCAGTTTTATTCCACTTGTTACAACGGATATTCCTGGTGTGATATGATATTTTATTTTGCTTCTAAATGACGTGCTATGTGCAAGGAATGGCCGGGGTTCCCATCCACTGGCGGCGAAGGATTTGGATGCAGGTCAGCAAGACTGCTAGACTAGATCGCTACCGCTGCACCACACAGCACACAACACGCACACACACACACAAATGGAGAGAAAGCGAAAGAGGTAGACGGCGAGAGAGACAAAGAGAGAGAGAGAGAGAGAATGAGAGAGTGAGAGAGAGGGAAGGAGAGAAAGAGAGAAAAAGAGAGGGAGAAAGGAAGAGAGAGATATAGAGAGAGGGAAAAAGAAAAAGAGAAAGAGAAAAGAGAGAGAGACGAACCAACGCAGAGTATATATAGAGAGTATATATTGATGTGATACAACAGTTTATTCGAGGCTGTGCATTGCACGTGGTTTCACTCAGTATCATTTAAGCAAAGTAGGTAAACCTAGCACGGGATGGAAACAGTGGCCAGCACTTAAACTTTGATGCGAATGGTACTGCAGGAGAGAGCAACACTGCCGTCCACGATGCCAAGGAAAGCAGCCTGTCGATAGCGAGACATGCTGAATTACGTCAATAGGCAAATGCATGAAACACATACACAAGTAAGCATAGTAACATAGAATCGTATGATTACCACAGGCTCTTGCCGCGGCGAAAATCATTCACTTCATGGTCACATTTCAAAACATCACCATCACCTTGGCAACACTTGCCAGTGTTGCCACTTTACCTCGCTCATTTCCACGTAAAGTTACTTTATCCCAAAGTTTCTGCAAAGGTATCCAAGATTCATTGTCAATAGCACAAACCTATTACCACAGTAGAAAAGGATTGAAATGAGGCTTGTGTGGAAATGCACGGAGTGTATGTCTGCGACGTGGACATCAGTGGAGGGAAAGACAATCCGCGCTGCTGACCAGTCCCATCTGATGGTCTGTGTCCCACTGATGGCAAAAGAGGGCGTTGTTGTTGTGTCCCCTAGATACAGCGTATATATGTTTTGAGAAAGGCGCTTAGTCTCGCCAAAGTACTGCTTATCACAGGAGGCACAAGGAACAGCATAGGTGCCCAACTTCGAGGTAGAGGGAGGGCTAGTATGGACCAAGTTGCGACGAGTGTTCACTTAGCAGTTGAGAGGGTGACGAGGGCGACGGAGAGAGTAGATCTCCTCAGTGTAGGGCAGGTTGAGGACGGGCTGGTGAGGAGTCTCTTTAGGAGGGAGTCGTGGTAGAAGGTACGCCGTGCCCTGGATAACGCGACGTCGAGAACATGACGAGGGTACCTCAGTTTGGAGAACGAGCGACGCAGGAAGTCGATCTCTCCATCTAGGTACTGGGGGTCACAGATGCCGAGGGCGCGGAGGAACAGCGAGGTGGCAACACCTCTTTTAACATGGAGAGAATGGTATAAGAAGAAGTGTATGTACATACCACTATGCATAGGCTTCTTGTATATGGGGAAGGAGTGGTCAGCAGAGCGATGGTCTAGGGTGTCCAAGAAATGGAGCTTGTTGTCAACCTCCCATTTCACCTTGAAACGGATGGAAGGAGAGAGAGAGTTCAGCTGCATCAGGAAATCCGAGAACAGGGCAGGGTCATGAGGCCAGAGAGCAAAGACGTCATCGATCTACCTCAGCCAGACCGACGGACGAAGTGAGATGGAAGGGACCTTCAAAGGAAAAGGAAGTAGACTCCACACACAGACGAATCAGCTGGAGGAAGACGTCGGTGGGCAGAGCCTCCTGATCATCTGCGGGGAGCCTCCTCTGAAGGAAAGCGAGGAAATCATCAAGCGGGACCTTGGTGAACAGGGAGTCAACATTCAAGCTCATCATGATCGCCGATATTCCACGGACGCAGGAGATGAAGTCTTGAGAGTGGCGAAGGTGAGCAGGAGAGAAGGTACCAAGAAGGGGAGTGAGAGACTTCGCCAGCCAGGCCGCAAGAGGGTGCGTCACAGATCCCCGGGAGGAGATGATGGGGCGCAGAGACACGGCCGCTTATGGGTTTTAAGAAGCCCATAGAAATGAGGGAGACGAGGATTGATGACTTTGAACCTCTGGTAGAGATTCCCCTCCGGAAAACAGGCTGCTATCTATTTCAGGCGACGGTGGAAGGTAGCAGCAATGCGTTCACGGGGGTCGCTGGTCAGGGGAACATAGGTAGAGGCGTCATCCAACAGGTCCTGGGCCTTCTGCAGATAAGAGGTACTGTCGAAGACCACCACCGAGTTGCCCTTGTCAGAAGACAGAATGGTGACGTCCTCCCTGCGCAGGCTTTGAAGGGCCTCACAATAACTTCTGGGAATGGAAGGGTTAGCGTGGAGGAGAGATTCGAGGGCCGGAATGAAAACAGGGAGGGAGACATCAGGCAAAGAGTTCCTGTGAGAAGAGATGAAACGGTCATAGGATGAAATAATGTCGATGGAGGTAAGGGGGTGAGGGCGCAGAACAAAGGAAAGACCAAAGCCAAGATGTTGTAGCTGGTGGGGGGTCAAGGACAGGGAAGATAAGTTGCTTACCGCGTCGTTGAGGGAGAAGCGGGATTACGGACTGCGGGCGGTCAGGCTGGAGAGTTTCTGGGAGAGAGAGCGGCCATGGTTGGTGGAGAGGGATCGGGAAGAATCATGAGCAACGTCGGATATGAGCTGGAAGATATGTCTGGGGAGCCGCTCCTCCAGGAAGTCAGAACGTACTCGTGAACGGTAGAAGGCATGGTCGACATCCCTCTTACCAGCGCGAGGAGAGAACGTGCTTAGTCCGGAGAGGGAGATCCTTCCTCAGAATGTTTTAGTACATTAGAGATCGAGGAAGGGAGTTTTTATATGGTTTTTTCTTCCATATATATATATATATATATATATATATATATATATATATATATATATATATATATATATATTTCTTTATCTATATATACAGATATTTATAGATATTTATCTGTATAAATGAATAAATAAATAAATTATATATATGATTTACTTATTCATTTATATATAAAGATAGCACAAACCGCGGTTGATTAGGAAGGGCATCCAATCAGGCAAGGGTGGCACTGCCATATATAACCTCTCAGGAGTGAATTGAGAGAGGCCTATGTCCTGCAGTGGAATGAATGGCTGTTAAAAAGAAGAAAAAAAAAAAAAAGAAAAAAAAAAAAAAAAAAAAATATATTATATATACACACAAATATATATACATATAATATATATATATATATATATATATATATATATATATATATATATAATATATATATTCATATAGGTCTTTTCGCATTTACCGCTTCATCAGGGCATATAAGACTAGAGATACATATAGGTATGTATACATGTACTGAACGTTCAGGTCACGTCGGTATATACCTCTATGTATATCTAGTCTTATATGCCCTGATGAAGCAATAAATGCGAAAGACCTTCGGCATATTCGTGTGTATTCTTGTAGTTCCCTTCGTTGTTCTACTTGTACAAAGAATCATGTCAACATATTAGCCGTGTAGTCTATTTCCGTCTGATTTCAATTCCAATGAAACAAAATACTCATTTTAGAAAGGGAAATCTGTAGCTGATAAAAGTCATTTCGGCTAAACAAGTAGATTTCGCTGCATACTGTATTGGTCGACCAATCGTAGATAACCACGCATATAGACGGTTAGCCTGTTTGACCAATATGACGCCGGGACGGAAGCCAAGCCCAGACATTGGTCGAGGATTCTGGGTTTCCAGTGATTATCGGGGGCTTGGATAGTGCTGTCATGGTTGCTAAATGATATGGAAAAGGACAGGAATATCGCTAGTAATTCAATGCTTCTATGGTTTTCCGTGGAAAATAAACGCATAGGACTAATTGCTATATAGAAAGACGGGAATAAACAAAGGTCTCTGAGAATATTAATCATAAAGAAATGATCTGTAGGCAACTCAATCTGAATTCCACAGATACAATGCAATAATAAATTGAAATGTCAGCCTCTGACATTTTCACATCGAGTACACGTCAATTTTTTGTACATAGTTTAGGTATAATTTCGTTTGTTTCTTCTCTTCATTCCAATTACAAGTATCTAACGAGTAAAAAAAAAGAAGAAAAAAACAATCTACGAAAATTATTTTACAGTAGACTTGTATTCTTAGTATATTGTCATGAAATCAGATTGCGAGTTAAATGCATGAATCATCTGTGTTTTCTTTTCATTGAGGTTTGTGTTTTCCCTCAAACGTGCTTAACAATATTGTATATGTGTGCACGTGTGATTCTGATGATACATTATGGAAAAAATTAACCCTTACCTATTCTCCAGCTTTTTCCCATACCATATTCTGTCTGATCTCCCTTTATTTATTTTGTTTTCTTGCATTATTTTGTTTCCCATGAATATTCGGCATCACTTTCTCAATCTTTCTTTCATCTTGCAGAATAATTTTCTTTCTTTTAGAAATTTCTCTTACCTCTTTTCCATTCTTTGAATGACACTCATGCACATACAAACACACACTCACAGAAAAAGAGAGACAGAGAGAGGGAGAGATGGGGGCGGGAGGAAGTGAAAAAGCAAAAGAGAAAGAAAAAAAAAAGAGAAAGCGAGAAAGTGATAGAACACACAAAAGAGAGAGAGAGAGAGTGAGAGAGAGAGAGAAGAGAGAGAGAGAAAGAAAAGAAAGACAAATAGGAGAGAAATGAAAGAGGAAGGGGAAGAGATTAGCAGAGTGAGGAGAATGAGAATAAGAACTTACGAAAAGGAAGAAATGGTTGTGTTTTTTTCTCTCTTTTTTATTATCAAGAAAAATATTTTAAAGCAAGCTTTCAACGTGTTCTAATAATATGAAATGAAAAGGAAAAATTCAATTGTTTTCTAAATATGTTTAAAATCAAGGAGTGTTTGATGTTTATTTTACTTTGGCACTTACAGTAAGATGAGACGTGTAAAGGTCAAAGCGTTCACTTGCAATGTCAATAGGCCTCTTTTATGTGTGTGCGTCGGCGTGTAGGCTCTGGTACACACAATTGTGGATATACAGACCCACAAATGCAAACACAAATGCAAAGAAACAAATTCACATGCACACAAATAGACACATAAGATTGCACTTACATGCAAACAAACAAATGCATTCCAAGATTTTCACGTCGCTTTCACGATGTTGCAATCGGTCGCATGAGCGGCAGTTTCCCACGAAGAACATGGCATTTGAAATTTGACAATTATACACGCGTGTCTTCACTCACATTATGAATAAATTACAGTCGTGTACAGCATGACCAGTTACATATTCTTCTTTCATTGTCAACATGTTACATTAGAACTAACACGTCCATTACTTTTTATCATGAGATAGTATAAGAAATTCTCCTTTCATAACACTGATTCAATTTATTGATATCTACAGTCGTTACTTGTCAGACATTTCTCATTTATTTTACGGAATATCACAGAGCATATATATATATATATATATATATATATATATATATATATACTTATTTATTCATATATACATATTTATATAAACATATATATAAATATATGTATATATATGTACATACATACATACATATATACATACACACCGACACACACACACACACACAATATAACACACACATATATATATATGTTGTATATATATAGTATATATATATATATATATATATTATATATATATATATATATATTATATATATATATATAATATATATATATATAATATACTATGTCTGTATATATATATTATATATATACTATATATTAATATATATATATATATACACACACATGATATATCACAAAATAATATATATATATATTATATATATATAGATATATATATAGATATATATATAATATACTTATTATAATATTATATATATATATATATATAGTTATATATATAGTATATATATATAATATAATACATACACCCGACACCAAACACCACACACATAACATATACACCACACTATATATTTTATATATATTGTAATATATATATATATATATATATGTATATATATATATATATATATGATATATATATATATTATATATATATATATATATATATATATTATATAATATATATATATATTTGTGTGTGTGACACATATGTATATATCTATTATTTTTATATCTATCTATTATTTTATATTACTATCTATATTAAAATTCAAAAAAAAAAAATTTTTTTTTTTTTTATATAAAATTTTATATTATAATAT
>NC_051388.1:33849358-33884358 GCF_015228065.2 Penaeus monodon | reverse complement strand
GTCGCCTGAAATAGATAGCAGCCTGTTTTCCGGAGGGGAATCTCTACCAGAGGTTCAAAGTCATCAATCCTCGTTTCCCTCATTTCTATGGGCTTCTTAAAACCCATAAGCGGCCGTGTCTCTGCGCCCCATCATCTCCTCCCGGGGATCTGTGACGCACCCTCTTGCGGCCTGGCTGGCGAAGTCTCTCACCCCTTCTTCACCTTCTCTCCTGCTCACCTTCGCCACTCTCAAGACTTCATCTCCTGCGTCCGTGGAATATCGGCGATCATGATGAGCTTGAATGTTGACTCCCTGTTCACCAAGGTCCCGCTTGATGATTTCCTCGCTTTCCTTCAGAGGAGGCTCCCCGCAGATGATCCTCGTCTCCCTCTGCCCACCGACGTCTTCCTCCAGCTGATTCGTCTGTGTGTGGAGTCTACTTCCTTTTACTTTGAAGGTCCCTTCCATCTCACTTCGTCCGTCGGTCTGGCTGAGGTAGATCGATGACGTCTTTGCTCTCTGGCCTCATGACCCTGCCCTGTTCTCGGATTTCCTGATGCAGCTGAACTCTCTCTCTCCTTCCATCCGTTTCAAGGTGAAATGGGAGGTTGACAACAAGCTCCATTTCTTGGACACCCTAGACCATCGCTCTGCTGACCACTCCTTCCCCATATACAAGAAGCCTATGCATAGTGGTATGTACATACACTTCTTCTTATACCATTCTCTCCATGTTAAAAGAGGTGTTGCCACCTCGCTGTTCCTCCGCGCCCTCGGCATCTGTGACCCCCAGTACCTAGATGGAGAGATCGACTTCCTGCGTCGCTCGTTCTCCAAACTGAGGTACCCTCGTCATGTTCTCGACGTCGCGTTATCCAGGGCACGGCGTACCTTCTACCACGACTCCCCTCCTAAAGAGACTCCTCATCAGCCCGTCCTCAACCTGCCCTACACTGAGGAGATCTACTCTCTCCGTCGCCCTCGTCACCCTCTCAACTGCTAAGTGAACACTCGTCGCAACTTGGTCCATACTAGCCCTCCCTCTACCTCGAAGTTGGGCACCTATGCTGTTCCTTGTGCCTCCTGTGATAAGCAGTACTTTGACGAAACCAAGCGTCTGTCTCAACATAAGTACGCTGTATCTAGGGGACACAACAACAACGCCCTCTTTTGCCATCAGTGGGACACAGACCATCAGATGGACTGGTCAGCAGCGCGGATTGTCTTTCCCTCCACTGATGTCCACGTCCGCAGACATACACTCCGTGCATTTCCACACAAGCCTCATTTCATCCTTTTCTACTGTGGTAATAGGTTTGTGGCTATTGGACAATGATCTTGGATACCTTTGCAGAAACTTTGTGGATAAAAGTAGCTTTTATGTGGAAATGAGCGAGGTTAAAGTAGGCAACACTGGCAAGTGTTGCCAAGGTGATGGTGATTGTTTTGAATGTGTCCATGAAGTGAATGATTTCGCCGCGGCAAGAGCCTGTGGTAACCATACGATTCTATGTTACTAAGCTTTACTTGTGTAGTGTTCATTGGCATTTGCCTGTTGTAATTCAGCATGTCTCGCTGTTGACAGGCTGCTTTACTCGGCATCGTGGACGGCAGTGTTGCTCTCTCCTGCAGTGCCATTCGCATCAAAGTTTGAGTGCTGGCCACTGTTTCCATCCCGTGCTAGGTTTACCTGCTTTGCTTAAATGATATTGAGTGAAACCACTTTCAATGCACAGCCTCGAATAAACTGTTGTATCACATCAATATATACTCTCTATATATACTCTGCGTTGGTTCGTTCTCTCTCTTTCTTTCTCTTTTCTTTTCCTCTCTCTATATCTCTCTCTTCCTTTCTCCAACGCTTTCTTTTCTCTTTCTCTCCTTCCCTCTCTCTCACTCTCTCATTCTCTCTCTCTCTTCTCTTTGTCTCTTCGCCATCTACCTCTTTCGCTTTCTCTCCATTTGTGTGTGTGTGTGCGTGTTGTGTGCTGTGTGGTGCAGCGGGTAGCGATCTAGTCTAGCAGTCTTGCTGACCTGCATCCAAATCCTTCGCCGCCAGTGGATGGGAACCCGGCCATTCCTTGCACATAGCACGTCATTTAGAAGCAAAATAAAATTCATATCACACCAGGAATATACGTTGAACAAGTGGAATAAACCTGAATTATAATCAAAAACTCTGTCTTTACTTCTCTGTCTGTCGATTTTCTCTCTTTCTGTTTCTCCCCTTTCATATCCTCACTTTTTTTCTTTTCCCCCCGGGCCCCCCCCCCCCCCCCCTCTCTTTCTCTTCTCCCCTTCTCTCTTTATCTCCCCTTTTTGCCCCCTTTTTTTGTCTTTGTCTGTCAATCTAAAAACAAAAAACTAAACCTAAACTAACAAACCCTAATCAAACCAAAAACCCCAAATATTTAAGCAAAAACTAAACTTTAACCGGGATAAGCCTAGAGTAACTACAAAACCCCTTTGCCTCCCTAAACCAAAACTCCCCCCCGAAAGAACTAAATTCTAACCAAAACTAGCCCAAAAACAAACCTAAGCTATTGAAATTTTAAATGAAAAATATTTAAACCCGAACACCTGTCCAATAACTAAACCAAACCGAATTAACTTAGTTATCTAAGGAAACAAAACCCTTTAAACCATCTTAATTTAAAAACTAATTTAAAACCAAAACCCAAAAACCCACTATACCCTAATTAAACAAACCTAACTTAATCCATACTAACCAAATTAGATAAATTTAAAACCCTAACAAAAACCTAATCTAACTTTTAAAACAACCATGTAACAAACCCTTTTTAAATCTAAAAAAATTAAACTTAACGAAACCTAACCATTTTTCCCAAAACTAACTTTAATAAAACGAACGTAAACATAAAAACCTAACCATTAAAACCTAATAAACATAAAATAAAAGGCCCAAAAAAAAATAAAACCTATCTTATCAAAATTACAACCTTTAGATAAGAATGCCCAAAACCCAAAAAATCAACCAAAACTAAATTTAAATAACCCTTTTTAAACAAACCCTTTAATTTGGGCAAAAAACCAATTAAAACCTATGCTAACAAAAATTTAAACATTTTTCCTATCCCAACTAAAACGTATCAAAACCTAACCAAAACAAACCCTCCCAAAACTTTAATAAAAATACCTAACCAAACAAAAACCCAAGAAACCTAACCAAAACCACATTATCCTATCCAAACCACCCAAAAACCGTAATATAAAAAAAACCGCAATGAAACCAAACGTAATTTAAAAAAATACAAAAGTAGGTAGATACACGATAGATAGATGGGCAGGGAAGGTTAAACAGGAAAAAGAGGGGGTAGGAGATAGTAGACAGATAGTAGGTAGGTAAGTGGCGGGGTAGTAGATAACTAGAAAGGTGGATACGTAGGTAAGTAATAGAAGATAGAAGAGATAGATTTGTAGGAAAGGAAGGTGGGGTAGTACCCAAACTTAGCTAAGGGAAAACCATAAAAAGCATAGTATTTACTACTTATACAGAAAACACATACACATATAAAAAATAAATAAAAAAGGATGGAAAAAATATATAAAATAGGGTATATTTTATCTGTACATATAACAAAAAACAGGGTGGGAATACAATCTACTATTTATTTTACCTTTTCCCTATCTATCTATATAATATGGAGGGGATGCATGTATGATATATCTAAAATCTATTATCTAGATCTATCTACCATCGTGTGTATATTTTGTGTGTGTGTGTGTGTATGAGGGGGTGTGTGTGGTGTGGGGCGCGCGTCTTTGCCCCCGGGCCCCAAAACCTTTTCATGCGGGCCACCCCCCCCAACCGGCACGAGGCCCCGCCCCCTCGGCCTCTTTCCCTCGGGCCCACCCCTTTTAACTGGCAAAGCCCCGGGCCCCAATGGGGCCGGGCCCAATGGCATTTCCAAGGAGGAGGGGAAGTGGGGCTCGACGGGGAAAGAAAGGGGAGCCATTGGATCATAAGGGGGAGTCTTCCCATGGTTTGGAACGAGGGACGGCCCCGAGGGCGCAGCCGGAGCCCGGGAAAGGGAACAGAAGAAGGGAAGAACCCATCCAAATAAGACCGAAGCAAAAAGGGGAAGAAGGAGAAAAAGAAAAAGAAGAAGCAAAAAAGGGAAGAAGCGACCCAAAATAAGACGAAGCTTTAAAGGAAAAATGAGACAAAAAAAAAGAAGACGAAAAAGGGAAAAAAAACGTTTCCAAAAAAGGGAGGGAAGCAATAAGGGAAGAATGGGGACAAAGAAAAAAAAGAAGACGAAAATAGGAAAAAAGCATCCAAAAAAAGGGAAAAAATTAAGAAGAGAAAAAAGATTAATAATAAAAATAAAAAGAAGAAAAAAACTTTCCCCTTTTGTCTTTATTAGGGGAAAAGGGTATAATAATTGCAATAATGATAAAGAAAGAGGATGATAATGATAATAAGATTATGATACCGATAATAATGTTGAAACGTGGGGTTTTTAATGAGGATAATAACATTTAATCATTTCCATTTATAAAAAAAAAGGAAAGGGGAAAAAAAATTAAAAAAGATGAAAATTGGAAAAAATCTAGCGAAAATACTCCCTTTGAAAATTAAATATGAAATTTTATACAGGGATATAGTATATATACATTTGTTATAATATATTTATATAAAATTATAGGAATATATAAATTTATATATAATTTTATAGATTTTATATAAAAATTTTTATATAAATCCCACACCACGGGACAACACCCCAACACACACCCCCACACACAAAAAACACCCACACCCCACACACATATATAGCCCTATATATATATTATATTTTATATAAAATATATATATATAGTATATATATAGATATTTTATTTTTAATTTTAAATATATAATATATATATACGTTTTTACACCACAGACACAAAACACCCCCCACATACATATGATATATAAAGTATAAAAAATATAATAGAAGTATATATATATATATTAATATATAATTCATTTTCCCTAATTTTTTCCCTATATAAATAATTTATATAAAATTTTTAATATCTATATAGTAAAATTAATAAAATTTTTATATATATATATAAAAATTACAATATATATATACACAACACAAAATATCTACATCTAATTTTACAATCTATTTTTAATATGTGGTGTGTATTGTTGTTGTAGTTTTGTGTGGTGTGTGTGTTTTAATCTCTATGGGGTTTGTGGGGTGTGTGTGTCTGTTTTGTTGGGGTGTTTTGGGGTTTGTTTTGTTAAAAACCCCACACCACTTTTATAAAACAACTTTACACACACACACCACACACACACACAACACACACACACACAAAACACACACAACACACACACACACCCAATTACTATATATTTTAATATTATATATAATATATATATTTTTTTAAAAATATATTATATATATGATGTAGGGTTTTATACATATATATTTTTCCCCAACACACAACACTCACCCAAAAAAATGCCCCACTCTCATTTTACAGAGAAACAAAAAAAGGGGACACACACTCATATATAAAAAACTACCCACTCTTTCTTCTCTCTCTCTAACTTTAACAATACACACACACCGTAAATATTAATATATATAAATATATAATATATATATTTTTATATATATTATATATATATTATTATATATATATATATTTTAATATATTTTTTAATAAAATACATAGTATAAAATGTCACTTTTAAAAAATTTAAATTTTATAGTTAATATTATATATATAAAATTTTAATAAAAATTTATAATATATAAAATATATATGTATTTTAAGATATTTTGTATATAAAATATATAAAAATTTTATAAAATAAAATATTTTATATATAAAATAGATTTTAACATAAAATTAAAATATAATATATATATATATTAAAAATATATATATATATATATATAGATTTTATATATATATAATAAAATATTATGTATTACATATATATATATTTAATATGAAATACTAAAATAAAAAGTTACACCCCCCACAGAAATATAACGAATATATTTTATACTAATTTATTAAAATGTTATATATATATATATAAAAATTTTTTTATAATTAATATTATATATATATATATATTAATAATTTTATTTTGGCACACAACCCCAACACACACCACCAAAACAACACACACACACACACCACATAAATCTAATATATATATATATATATATATTATATAATATATAAATAAAATTTTAAAAATAATTTATATTTTTAATATAATATATATAGATTTTATATATAAAATATATATATATATATAATAATATATAATATATATATGAAATATACATATATGAATTTTATAATATACATTAGGGTAAAATACATATATATATATACCTATATATAATTATTATATATATATATATATATAATATACATTTTTATATTTATATGAATAGGATAAAAAAAAATGTTATTACTATTGTTATTCTTATTATTTTGTTATTTTTATTATTAATTATTATTATTTTTTATTTTTATCATTATTTTTATTATTATTTTTTATTTTTAATTTTTTTATTATTATTATTATTATTTATTTATTTATTATAATATTTACATATTATTATTATACAGTGATAGGTACAAAGATAGATATATGGTGTGTGTTGTGATATATGTGTCTGGAGTTTATTTTTAGACAAGTATATAGACATATATATCCCCTTTATAAAAGTATATATAAATACATGATCTAGACAACACCTATTTTATTTGCTTTTTCTACCCACCCATTATTAATATAATAACAATAATAATAAAAACAATAATTATTTTAAAAATTTTATTATCATTTTTGGGTATTTTATTAATAATAACAAAAGTAAAAATTATATATATGTATAAAAAATATATAAAATATAAAAATATTTATATAATATTTTAATATATAACATATATATATATAAAATATAATAATATATATATATTTATATATAATATATTATATATAAATAAATATATTATAATAATAATATAAAATTTTAAAATTTTATTTTTTAAAAATTTTATATTTTATATATATTATATATATATATTATATTAAAATTATATATAAAAAAAATTTTATTTTATATATATACATTATAAAATATAAATAAAAAAAATAAATTATGATATAAATTATTAAATATATTAAAATTATATATTATATATATATTATATATTTTTTTGTATTTTTTTAAAATAAAATAAAAATAATAAATATTATATATTTTTTATATATATATAAATTATATAAAATAATAAAAATTTAATAATTTTATTTTATATATAATAAAAAATTTTATAATAATAATTAAATTGTATTTTAACAAAAAATTTAATATAAATTTATTTATTATAAAATATATATATTATATTAAAATATATATATATTTTTAATATATATATATATAATATATATATATGTATATATAATTAATAAAATTTTTAATATTTATAAAAATTAATTATATATTATTTTTTTTATATATATTATATATAAAAAAAAAACACAACAAAAAGTAATTATAAAAAAAAATTATTATAATTATATATATATATAATAAAAAATTTTTAATATAAAATAAAATATAATATAATATATAAAAATTTTAAAATATATATAAATATATATATTTTAAATATATATAATATATAAATATAATATATTTAAAATTTATATATATTAAAGGGTTATATAAATAACAAATATTTAAAAAATATATATATATATTATATAATATATATATATATTATATAAAAATTTTATAAAAAAAAAAAAAAAAAAAAAATTAAAAAAAAAAAAAAAAAATAACAAAACAAAAACCATAGCCCCCAACCCCCCAAAAAAAAAAAAACCCAAACAAAATTTATTTAATAATATATTCATATATTAATATATATTTAAAAAAAAAATATATAAATATAATATATAAAAAATAATATTTTTTAAAAAAATTAATTTTTATTTTTTTAAATATATTTATTTTATACTTTTAAAAAAAAAAAAAAAAAAAAAATTAAAAAAAAAAAAAAAAAAATTTTTTTTTTGTTTGGTGGGTTTTTTCCCATTTTATTTTTTTTTTCTTTTTTTTTTTTTTTTTTTTTTTTTTTTTTTTTTGTTTATAAAATAAAAACTAAAAATATAAAAATTAAAAAAATATATATAATAATATCTCCTTTCTTCTATTCTACCTGAAAAAAACATAAAACCCCGGGTTTGGTTTTTTTTTTTTTTTTGTGGGTGGGGGGTTTTTTAAAAATTTTTTTTTTGTTTTGGGGTTTTTTTTGGGGGGTTTTTTGTTTTTTTTTTTTTTTTTAAATAAATACAAAATAAAATTTAATAAATAATTATAAACAATATATTATATATATATAAATTGTAGTTTTTTTTTTTTTTGAATATTTAAAAAAAATTTATTTTAAAAATATATAAAATAATAATTATATTTTTAATATACAAAAAATTTATATATAATATATTTAAAAGATATAATAAAATTATTATTTTTATAATATATTATAATATATATATATATATATATATTTATTATTTTTTAATTTATAATATATAGTATTTGTATTTATAAAAATTATTATATATATATTTATTATATTATTTTTGTTTCCCATATTATTATTTTAAATTTATATTTTTTTTTTTATACTACCACACCCTTACACTAAAAATTAGATATATGTATGTATAAAACCCCCATACACTTTTGTGTATATTTTTTGTGATATGTGTAAAAATAGGGGAAAAAAGGGGTGATAGTTTTTATATATGTGTGTGTGTGTATATGTATGTGTAATGTTGGGTGGGGTGGTGTATTGTGTATACACAAAAAACACACACACAGCCCAACACAACACAGACCACACACACACACACAGATAACGTACCCCCCGCACACACACCACAACCACTACATATGAAACACACACCCCGACACCACACACACACACACACACAACACACACACCCACACACACACACAATATATATATATATATATATATATTAAATATTTATAAAATATTATATAAAAAATATATATATTATATATATATATATATTAATTAGTATAAATATTATTTATATATATATTATATATGTATATATAGATAATTAGATATTAAATATATAATTTTTATAATTATGTGTGTGTGTGCCCCGTGGTGTGTGTGTGTATTTGTGTGCGTGGTGTTTTGGCTGAGTGTGTGTGTGTGGTTGTGTGTATGTGTGGGTGTGTTTGTGTTTGTGTGTGTACGTTTTGTTTTGTTTGGTGGTGTTGTGTTGTGTATATAAACGTGTATATATTAAAATATATATATAAAATATATATATATATATTATATATATATTGTTTTATGTTTTAATTTTATGTTAGTTTAAATACATTAATATATATATATAATATATTATATTTATATTTAATATTATAAAAACACTATATGTATATATAAATATATATTATATATATTATATATTTTATACATTTGATTATATGATTAATATTATACACACATTATATAAAATTAAAAATATAATATATATAATTATATATGTATATAATATTCATTTATATTTATATATGATATATTTATTATATAATATTATATATATATTGTATATATTATATTTTAATATATATTTTATAAATTTTTTATATAATTTATTATATATTTTATATTTGCGTTTGTGTGTGTGTGTGTTTGGTTGTTTTTTTTTATTATTATTTATTATAATTTTTTTTTAAAAATTTATTATATTTATTTATTGTTTGTAATAATTGTTTAGTTTATTAGGGAAAATTTAATATTTATATTTTATTATTTTTTTTTTTTTTTGGGTATTTTTTTCTTCATATTATTTTTAAAAATTTTATTATATTTATATTATTTTTTTATTATTTTTATTTAGCAAAATATACGTGTTGTGTTAATAACAATGAATTATAATAAAAAATATAAAATATATAAAATAAATAAAAAAAATATTATTAATAATTAATATAAAACATTAAAAATCTACATTTGTTTATTAATGTAATAAAAAAAACATAAAAATTATATATATATAAATATATAATAAAAAAAAAAAAAAATTTTTATAACATATTATAAATTATATATAAAAATAATAATAATATTATATATTTAAATATATATATTTATATAATTAATAATATAATATATATATTTAATACATAGTTTATAATTTGGGTTTTTTTATATGTTAATAATAGATATTATATAAAAATTTATATTAAATATTATAAAATTATTTATTATTTGGGAAAAATAAATTATGTATTATAATTATATATAATAAAATAAATATATTATAAAATTTAAAAATTAATAAAATTTATAATATATTTTTTTTTTATTTTTTTTTATTATTTATACATTTAAAACATTATTTTTCTAATTATTTTATATTTTTTAATATTTTTTTTTTTTTTTAAATTTTATATATTTTTATTTTATATATTTTTAAAATTTATTTAATTTTATTTTTATTTATTTTTTTTTTTGTTTTAAATTTTTTTTAATTTTTTTTTATTTTAAATTTCCCCCCCCCCAAGATTATATTAGTAATATATACATCCATAAATTGTTGGATATGTTTTGATTGTGTGAAAGGAGAGAGAAGGGTGATAGTTATTATATATATTTGGGGTGTGTAATGTAGTGTATATTGGGGTAGTGTGTGTGTATGTGTGTATACACCAAACACACCACAGACACACAAAACACAGACACACAACACACACACACACAGATACACCACACACACTCACACACCATACCCACACACGTACATACGACACCACACACGAAACACACACACCACACACACCCCCTATATATATTATATATATTTTAATAATATATATTATATTAATATAATAATATAATTATTACATATTGTATTTTAAAAATATTATATAATATATATAATATTATTTTTTTTTTATAATTTGTTTTAATTTTAGTATTGATTATTTGAAATTTAGTGTGTGTGTTGTGCGTGTGTGTTGGTGTTTTTTTGTTTGTGCGTGTGGGTTGTGGTGGGGGTGGTGGTGTGGGGTGGGTTTTGGTGTGTGTGGTGTTGGGTGTGGTGGTGTGTTTGGTGTGTGCGTTTTGGGGTGTGTGTGTGGGTGTGTAAAAAAGGAAATTATATATATATTTTTATATATAATAATTATATAATATTTTAAAATTTTATATAATATAAATATTATTATGTGTGTTTTTGGGTGTGTAATTACTTATGTATATTTTTATATAAAATATATATATATATATATATAAATTATATAATATATAATATATATTCAAATCTCATATATATATATATATATAAAATATTATATAAAAATTTTATATAATATTAATATAATATATAACACTAATATGTAATTTAGTATATTAATATAGTTTATTTCAGTGTATGTACCGGTGAAAATGTTAATATATTTATATTATATTAATATTATATATATATATTAATTATTTTAAATAATATTTTATTATATTAAGATAAACATATAATATAATATATTATATATAAATATTACTATATATATTTTTTTATTTATTTTAACACATTATAGTATATTATATATTATATAATTTTTTTTTTTTTAATTATATTATAATTATATATTAATTTATATATATACATTAATATATATATATAATATATTATATTATTATTTATTATATTATAATATTTTTATATTTTTATTATTATAATATTATAATAATGTTTTTTTAAAAATTAATATATATATATTTTAAAATTTATAAATATATAACATTATATTTTTTTTACTTTGTTATTTTAATAATTAACAAACAATGTAAAATATTTAATAATAATTTTTGTTTTTTATTTTTGTTATTGTTTTATTGATGGATGGGTAAAAAAGCAAAAAAATAGGTGTGTGTCTATGTATACATGTATTTATATATACTTGAAAATGTTAATATTTCAATAAATTAGACATAAATATAAACTCCCGACAAATAAACACACACACACCTATATATCTATCTTTGTACCTATCAGCTGATAATAATACTAAGATAAAATAATAATAAAAATTTATAAAAATAAAAATAAAAAATAATAATAATAATAATAAAAATAATAATAATAAAATAATGATAATAATTAATAATAAAAAAGTAAAAATAATATAACAAATAATAACAAAACAATAGTAAAAAACATTGTTTTTTACCTATTCTTAAAAATAAAAATATGTTAAAATATATAATATATTATATTATATATATATTTTAATATATATATATGTATATATATCTATCTGTATATCTATATATATCTATATGTAATAAAATATTTAATAATTAAAGTAATATATATAATAATATATATAATATTATTTATAAATATATAAAAAATTTTTTATTTATTTTATAAAATTTATATTATATATTAAAAATTAAATTTTTAAAAATATATATTTTTGTGTGTGTGTGTGTGGTGTGGTGGTGTGTGTGTGTGTTGCATATATTCTTTAAAATTTTTTATATTTTTTTTTATATTATTTATATTTATAATATTTTATATATTATATGGGATATTTTCTGTGGTTGTTTTTTTTTTTTATGTTAAATTTTAAAAAAATTTTTATGTTTTACTATTTTTTTATATTATATTATTTATTTTTATATTTTATTATTTTATGTTTATTATATTGTTTTTTTTTTTTTTTTTTATTTTTTTTTCCCCTTTTTATAATTTAATTAAAATTTTAAAAATTTTTTTTTTAATTTTTTTTATTTTTTTTGTGCTTTTTCATTGTATTTTTTATTTTTTTTTTTTTTTTTTTTTAATTTTTATTTTTTTTTTTTTTCGTGTGGTGGTTGTTTGTGGGAGGGGAGAGAGAAAGGTGAATTATTATAATGAGTGTGTGCCTTTTTTTGTTTCTCGTATTTGAGAGTGTGCATTTGTTTGGGTGAGTGTGTGTGTGGTGTAATAATTTTTATGTTAAATACCTACATACTATTATTATATATATATATATATTATATAAAATTATATATATATATATATGTGTGTGTGTGTGTGTGTGTGGTGTGTGTGGTGTGTGTGTTTTTTTTTTTGTGTGTGTGTGTTGTGTGTATGTTGTAAAATAAATGTGTTGTGTGTGTTTAAAACAAACACACCACAGAACACACAAACCAGACCAAAAACAACACAAAACCACCCTAAAAACACACACACAAAACACCATACACACATACACATACCACACAATATATAGATAGATTGATAGATAAAAGTAGATAGTTTTGGTGGTGTATTTATATTGTTTTTTAATATATATATTTATTATTATATATTTATATATAATAATAATATTATTATTATATGTTTTTAAAAGAAATGAATATTTATTTTATAATTATTTATATTATATATATATATTAATATTTTACATATGTTGGGGTGGTGTGTTGTCTGTGTGTGTAAAAACGTATAAAATATATATATATATATATAATATTATTATTATTATATTTATTTATTAAATATTTTTTTAATTAATATATTGTTATTATTGTGTTGTGGTGGGTGTGTGTGTGTGTGTGTGTGTGGTTTTTGGTCGTGTGTGTGTATTTTTTGTGTTATATATTTTTTATTATTTTATTTTACATTAAAAAATTTTAAAATTTTTTATTTATTTTAATAAATTTACTGATTAAATTCAATTTTCCAAAAAGGGTGTATTCGCTGTTTCCCCACTTTTCACTTTTTTTTTTTTTTTTCCCTTTTTTTTAAAGGGAAAGGTTCGTTTTTATCCTCTTTCCCCTCGTTTCCCTTTTAGGGTTCTTCTTTTTCTTTCTCCTTTTTTCCATCTTTTCCCCTTTTTCCCTTCTCGTTAAAAGCGGATGTTTTTCTTTTATTTTATTATTTTATTTTTTCTTTTTATTGTTCCTTTTTTGGGCGCTTTTTCCCTTTTTCTTTCCCTTTTTTTCTTCGTCTCATTCTTCCCTTTTGCTTCGTTTTTTTGGATCGCTCCCCCTTTTCGTCTTCTTTTTCTTGTTCTTCTTCCTTTTTTGTTTGTTTTAATTTGGTGCTTTTTCCCCCTTTTTCTTTCTTCTTTTTCTTTGTTCCTCTTCCCTTATTGCTTCGTCTTTTTGGTGGCTTCTTCCCTTCTTCTTTTCCCTTCCGAGTCTCCGGCTGCGCCCCGAGCAGCGTCGCGTTCCGCCAAGGAAAAGACTCCCGTTTATGATCCAAGGGGGCCTTCTTCCTCGTCGAGCCCCATTCCCCCTCCTCCTTGGAAATCCCTTTGGCCGGCCTCTATGTGAGGGGAGTTAGTGCCTTTTGAAGGGGGGTGAGGGAAAAGGCGCCGAGGGGGCGAGCCTCGTGCCGGTTGGGGGTGGGGGCCCAATGAGAGGTGGGGGGGTCGGACGCGCGCACACACACACACACACAACTCAAAACCACACACACACACACAATACACACAGATAGGTAGATAGATCTAGATAGATAGAATAGATATATACATACTGATCACTCACATTTTTTATTAGTGATGGGGAAAATTGGTAGTAAATAGATAGATAGTATCATACAGGTGTGGTTTTGACAGTATATATATACAATTATATATAATTTATCACATTTATTTATTTATTTATATGTTTTGTGTTTCTGTATAAGTATGTCAATCTATGTTTTAAAAGTCCATTAGCTAAGTGGCTATTCCCTACCTTCCTCCCACCTTCTATTACTTTATTTCTATCTCTTACCTGACCCCCTATTTTTTACTATACCTCCCTATTTCCCTACCTACGTATCTGTCTATCATCTACCTCCCACCTCTTTTCCCTAGTAAACCTTTCCTACCTGCCCATCATCTATTGTGTATACCCTTGTACTTTTAAGTTAGTTAGGTTTCATTGCGTTTTTTTTAAATTAGTTAGGATAGGTTTGGTGGGAAAGATGTGGTTAGGTTAGGTTTTGTTGGGTTTTATTGGTTGGGTTAGTTTATTTAAAGGGGGAGGTTCGTTTTGGGTTAGGTTTAGATGGAGTTTAGTTGGGATAGAGGGTTTTAATTTATGTTAGCATGGGTTTTAAATTTGGTTTTAGAACTTTAGGTAGTTAAGGAATATTAAGTTTAGTTAGGTTAGTTTTGGGTTTTAGACATTCTTATTAGGGTTTGTATTAGATAAGATAGGTTTATTTTTTTTGTCCTGTTATTTATTTTAATTTAGGTTTTAATGGGTTAGGTTTTTTATTTTACGTTCTGTTATTTATGTTATTTTTGGGGATAGATGGGTTTGGGTTTTTTTAAGTTAATTTTTTTAGATTAGAGAAGTTTGTTACATGGTTGTGTTATGTTGTTTAGGTTTCGTTGGGTTAGATTGTTTAATTAGGTTTGTATGGATTAATTTGGGTTTTAGTTATATTGGGGTATAGTGGGGGTTTGGTTTTGGGTTAAGTTATTTTAATTTAAAGATGGGTTGGGTTTATTTTCCTTAGAAAGCAATTTAAATTCGTTTTGGTTTAGTTAGGTTGGGGCAGAGTGTTACTTTAGAATATTTTACATTTACTTCAGAAGTTTTGGGTTATTTTTGGGGCTAGTTTTGGTTAAAATTTAGTTCGTTTGGTGAGTTTGGGTTTTGTTAGGCAATTTTTGTGAGTTTCCTAGGCTTATCGGGTTTATGTTTAGTTTAGTTTAAATATTTTGGGGTTTGGGTTTGATTGGGTTAGATTAGTTTAGGTTTTTTAGTTATGTTTTTAGATTGACAGACAAAGACGAGAAAAGGGGCAAAAGGGAGATAAAGAGAGAATAGAGAAGGGAAAGAGAGAGGGGGGGGGGGGGGGGGGAAAGAAAAAGAAAAAGTGAGAGATATAAAAAGGGAGAATAAAAAAGGGGAAAAATGACAGCAGAGAAGAAAAAGACAGATTTTTGATTATATTAGGTTTATTCCATTTGAAAAACGTATTTTCCGGTGTGTATGATTTTTTATTTTTTCTAAATGACGGCTATGTGCAAGGAAGGGCCCGGGGGTTCCCTCCACTGGGGGCGAAGGATTTGGAGCAGGTCAGAAAGATGCTAGACTAGATCGCTACGCTGCCCCACACAGCAAAAAACACGAACCCACACAAATGGAGAGAAGCGAAAGAGGTAGATGGCGAGAGAGACAAAAGAGAGAAGAGAAAAGAGAGGTGGGGAGAGGGGAAAGGAGAGAAAGAGAAAAAGAGAGGGAGAAAGGAAGAGAGAGATATAGAGAGAGGAAAAAGAAAAAGAGAAAGAGAGAGAGAGAGACGAACCAACGCAGGTATATATAGAGAGTATATATTGATGTGATACAACATTTTTTCGAGGCTGTGCATTCAGGGGTTTTCCTCAATACTTTTAAAAAAGCAGGTAAACCTAGCACGGGAGGGAAAACAGTGGCCAGCACTCAAATTTTGATGCGAATGGCATGCAGGAGAGAAAACACTGCCGCCCCACGATCCCGAGTAAACACCTGTAAACAGCGAGACATGCTGAATTACAACAGGCAAAGCAGAAACAATCCCAAAAGTAAAGAAATTAGAAACATAGAATCTATGGTTCCCAAGGCTCTTGCCGGGGCAAAAATCTTCACTTCAGGGACACATTTCAAAAAAATCCCATCCCCTTTGGGCAACACTTCCCAGTGTTGCCATTTTAAACCTCGCTTTTCCCAGTAAATTTACTTTTTTCCACAAATTCTGCAAAGGTATCCAAGATTCTGTCAAATACCCACAAACCTATTACCACAGTAGAAAAGGATGAATGGGTTTGTGGGAAAATGCCGGAGTGTATGCTGGGGAGTGGACATCAGTGGGGGGAAAGAAAACCGCGCTGTGCCCACCATCTGATGGTCTGGCCCCACTGATGGCAAAAGAGGGCGTTGTTTGTGTCCCCTAGATAAGGTATTTATTTTGGACGACGTTGGTTTCGTCAAAGTCTGCTTACCCAGGAGGGGACAAGGAAAAAGTAGGTGCCAACTTGAGGTAGAGGGAGGGTAGTATGGACCAAATTGCGACGAATGTTCATTAGCATTTAAAAGGGGGACGAGGGCGACGGAGAGAGTAGATTCCTCAGTGTGGGCAGGTTTAGGGCGGGCTGGTGAGGAGCTCTTTAGGAGGGGGGTCGTGGTAGAAGGTACGCCGTGCCCCGGATAACGCGACGTCGGAACTACGAGGGTAGCCTCAGTTTGGAGAACGAGCGACGCAGGAAGTCGATCTCTCCATCTAGGGATAGGGGGTCACAGATGCCCAGGGGCGGAGGAACAGCGGGTGGCAAACCTCTTTTTCATGGAGGAAGAAAGAAATTACAAACCCCCATAGGCTTTTTGATTGGGAGGGGGTGGTCACAGAGCGATGGTCTAGGGTGTCCAAGAAAAGGGGTTGTTGTCAACCTCCCATTTCACCCTTTAAACGGTGGGAAAGGGGAGAGAGAGTTCAGCTGCATCAGGAAATCCCAGAACAGGGGAGGGTCATGAGGCCAGAGAGCAAAGACGTCTCGATTTCCCCCCAGCCGACCCACGGGCGAAGTGAGATGGAAGGGACCTTCAAAGAAAAGGGAAATAACCCAACCCACGACGAATCAGCTGGGGAAGATGTCGGGGGGGGCGAGGGAGACGAGATCATCGCGGGGGCCTTTGAAGGAAAGGAGGGAAATCTCAAGCGGGACCTTTGGTGAACAGGGAGTCAAAATTCAAGCTCATCAGATCCCGATATTCCCCGGCGCGGAGATGAAGTTTGAGAGTGGGGAAGGTGAGCAGGGGAAAGGTGAAGAATGAGAGACTTCGCCGCCAGGCCGCAAGGGGTGCGTCACAGATCCCGGGAGGAGATGATGGGGCGCAGAGACCGGCCCCTTATGGGTTTTAAGAAACCCATAGAAAAGAGGGAAAAAGAGGATTATGACTTTGAACTTGGTAGAATTCCCCCGAAAACAGGCTGCATCTATTTCAGGGCGGGAAGGTAGCAGCAATGCGTTCACGGGGGTCGCTGGTCAGGGGAAATGGGAAGGGGTCATCCAAACAGGGCCGGGCCTTTTGCAGAAAGAGGACTGTCGAAAACCACCACTGATTGCCCCTTTTAGAAGACAGAATGGGGACGTCCTCCCTGCGCAGGCTTTTAAGGGTCACAATAACTTCTGGGAATGGAAGGGTTTGCGTGGAGGGGAGATTCGAGGGCCGGAATGAAAACAGGGAGGGAGACTCAGGGAAAAATTCCTGTGAGAAAGATGAAAGGTCATAGGATGAAATAATGCGATGGAGGTAAGGGGGGTGAGGGGGCAGAACAAAGGAAAGACCAAAGCCAAATGTTGTAGCTGGGGGGTCAAAAGGACAGGGAAGATAAGTTGCTACCGCGTCGTTTAGGGAAAGCGGGATTACGGGCTGCGGGCGGTCAGGCTGGAGAGTTTCTGGGAGAGAAGCGGAATGGTTGGTGGAGGGGATCGGGAAGAAACTGAGAACGTCGGAAGGCGGGATAGTCGGGTACGCTCCCCAGGAAGTCAGAACGTACTCGTGAACGGGAGAAAGGGATGGGCGACACCCTCTACCCGCGAGGGGAGAAAGTGCTTGTCCGGAGGGGGGTCCTTCCCCAGAAAGTTTTAGTACATTTGAGATCGAGGAAGGGAGTTTTTTATGGGTTTTTCTTTCCCAAATATATTATATATATATAATATATATTAAAAATTTTATATATAATATATTATAAATAATATAATTTCTTTATCTTAATAAGATATTTTTTAGATATTTTTCTGTAAAATAAATAAAAAATAAATTTTAAAATTTTGATTTTCTTATTTTATTTATATATTTAAAAATAGCACAAACCCGGTTTATTAGGAAGGGGATCCCAAAAGGGAAGGGGGCACCCCTTTTAAAACCCCTCAGGGGTGAATTGAAGAGGCCTATTCTGCAGTGGAATAAATGGCTGTTAAAAAAAGGAAAAAAAAAAGAAAAAAAAAAAAAAATATTAATATACACACAAATATAATACATATAATATATTATATATATATATTATATATATTAATTAAAATATAAAATATAATTCATTAGGTCTTTCGATTTTTCCCCTTTATCAGGGCATATAAGATAGAGATACAATAGGGATGTATACATGTATGAACGTTAGGTCACGGGAATACCTCTATGTATATCTAGTCTTTATCCCGATGAAGCAATAAAGCGAAAAAACCTTTGGGTATTCGGTGTATTCTTGTAGTTCCCCCGTTGTTCTACTTGTACAAAGAATATGTCAAAAAATTAGCCCTGTGTCTATTCCCTTGATTTCAATTCCAATGAAAAAAAATACCATTTTTTGAAAGGGAAATCTGTACTGAAAAAGTCATTCGGCTAAAAAGTAGATTTCGCGGGGATACTGATTTGGGCGACCAAAAGTAGATAACCACGCATTAGACGGTTAGCCGTTTGACCAATAGACCCGGGACGGAACCAACCCCGAATTTGGGCGAGGGTTCGGTTTCCAGTGATTATCGGGGGTTGGATAGTGCTTCAGGTTGCTAAAGATATGGAAAAGGCAGGAAAATCGCTAGTAATTCGGGGTTTTATGGTTTTCGGGAAAATAAAAACATGGACATTCTATTAGAAAAAAAGGGAAAAACAAAGGTCTCTGAGAAAATTAATCATAAAAAAAATGATATGTAGGCAATTAACTGAATTCCACAGAAAAAAGCAATAAAAAATTGAAAAAGTCAGCCTTGAATTTTACATCGAGTAACTCAATTTTTTTTACATATTTAGGTAATTTTAAATTTTTTTTGTTTTTTCTCTTTATTCCCGTTTCAATATCTAAGAGTAAAAAAAAAAAAAAAAAAAGAAAAAAAACAATCTACGAAATTATTTTACAGAGACTTTTTTTTAGTTATTTTATGAAATCAGGGGTTGCGAGTAAATGATGAATCATCTGTTTTTTGTGTTTCCTTTTTTTAAGGTTTGTGTTTTCCCCCAAAAGTGTAACAAATTTATTGTGTGCAGTGTGATTCTGATGATACTTATGGAAAAAATTAAACCCCTTTCCCATTCTCAGCTTTTCCCCTAAATATTTTGTTGATTCCCTTTTTTTATTTGTTTTCTTGCATTATTTTGTTTCCATGAATATTCGGGATCATTTTCAATTTTCTTTTATCTTGTAGAATAATTTCTTTCTTTTAGAAATTTCTCTTACCTCTTTTCCATTCTTTTAATGATACTCATGACATACAAAAACACACTCACAGAAAAAGAGAGAAAGGAGGGAGAGATGGGGGGGGGAGGGTGAAAAAGCAAAAGAGAAAGAAAAAAAAAGAGAAACCCCAGAAAGTGGGGACACACAAAGAGAGAGAGAGAGAGAGAGAGAGAAAGAGATGAAGAGAGAAAAAAAGAAAGACAAATAGGAGAAAATGAAGAGGAAGGGAAAAGTTAGCAGAGTGAGGAGAATGAGAATAAGAACTTTCGAAAAAGGGAAAAAATGGTTGGTTTTTTTCTCTCTTTTATTATCAAGAAAAATTTTTAAAGCAAGCTTTCAACGTGTTTTTAATAAAGAAATGAAAAGGGAAAAAAATTTAAATTGTTTTTTTAAAATGTTTAAATCAAAAGGGGTGTTTTATTTTTTTTACTTTGGACTTACAGTAAGATGAGACGGGTAAAGGTCAAAACGTTCACTTGCAATGCAATAGGCCCCCTTTTATGGTGTGCGTCGGCGTTGGCTCTGGTACCACAATTGTGGATTAAACCCCCAAAGCAAACACAAATGCAAAGAAAAAAAATTCACATGCACACAAAAAGACACATAAGATTCACTTACATGCAACAAACAAATGCATTCCAAGATTTCACGTCCTTTTACGATGTTGCAATCGGTGAGAGCTGGGGGGTTAGGGGTTTTTTTTCTTTCCGGTGCTTCCCACAATGAATAAATTTTCAGTCGTGTACGAAAATGACCAGTTACATATTTTCTTTTTTCCATGGGGAAAATTTTTCTTAACTTCTAAAGATAAAAGAAAGGGACGTTTAAATTCAAAAGGTAACATGAAAATTGAAATAAGAAATGTAACTGACATGCTGTACACAGCTGTAATTTTTTTCATATTGAGTGAAGACACCGTGAAATTTTTTGGTAAAATTTTAAAATGCCATTTTCTTCGGGGGAAAACCTCCCGGGCCTCGCGCCGGGATGGCAACATCGTAAAGCGATGTTTTCCGCGTGAAAATCTTGGATGTTTTTGTTTGTTTGCATGAAAGTGCAATCTTAGTGTCTTTTGGGTGTGCAGGTGAATTTTTTTCTTTGCATTTGTGTTTGCATTTGGGGGTCTGTATATTCAAAATTGGTTGTACCGAAGCCACACGCCGACCCACACACAAAAAAGAGGCCTATTGACATTGAAAGTAAACGCTTTGACCTTTAACCCCTCATCTTACATTAAGTCCCAAAGTAAAAAAAACATCAAACACTCCTTGATTTTAAACATTTTAGAAAAAAATTAAATTTTTTTCCTTTCTTTTCATTTTTAGGGGGACACGGGGAAAGCTTCCCTTTAAAAATATTTTTCTTGAATAAAAAAGAGAAAAAAAAACCCACCCCATTTCTTCCTTTTCGTAAGTTCTTTTCCCATTCCCCCTCACTCCAAATTTCCCCCTTCCCCTTCCTCTTTCATTTCTCCCCCCTTTCTCTCTTTTTTCTCCCCCTCTCTCTCTCTCTCTCTCCCTCTCTCTCTCTCTCTCTGTCCTTTTTGTTTTGTGTGTGTTTTTGTGTTTTGGCTATCACTTTCTGGTTTCTTTTTTTTTTTTCTTTCTCTTTTGCTTTTTCACTTCCCCCCCCCCCCTCTCTCCCTCCTCTGTCTCTCTTTTTCGTGAGTGTGTTATGTATTGCAGGGGAGTGCCCTTTCCCAAAAGGGAAAGGGGAAAGAAAAATTTCTAAAAGAAAGAAATGATTTTTGCAAGAGAAAAAAGTTTTGAAAAAGTGGGGCCCGAATTTTCGGGGGAAAAAAAATTAATGCCAGAAAAAAAAATTAAAAAAGGGGAGATCAGACAAAATAGGGGTATGGGAAAAGGTGGAAAATGGGAAAGGGGTTTTTTTTTCCAAAATGTTCATCAAAAATCACACGTGCCACATATACAATATTTTACACTTTGGGGGAAAACAAAAAACCTAAAAAAGGGGAAACCCAAAAAGGGAACAGATGTTTCCCTTTGCTTTTAACTCGAAATTCTGTTTTTCATGAAAATATACTAAAAAATACAAGTCTACTGTAAAAAAATTTTCGTAGATTGTTTTTTTCTTTTTTTTTTTTTACTCGTTAATACTTGAAATTGGGAATGAAGAAAGAAACAAACGAAATTAATGACCAAAATTGTACAAAAAATTTTGACGTGTACTCGTTGGGGAAAATGCAGGGGCTGCCCTTTTTCAATTTATTTTGCATTGTATCGGGGGAATTCGGGATTGATTGGGCCTAGGGATAATTTTTTTATGATTAATATTCTCAGAACCTTTGTTTATTCCCTCTTTCTATATAGAAAATTAAAGGCCATGCTTTTATTTTCCAGGGAAAACCCATAGAAGCATTAATTATAGCGATATTCCTGCCCTTTTTTCCATACCTTTTAAAGCAACCATGACACACTATCCAAGCCCCCGATAATCACTGGAAACCCAAACCCCTCGACCATGTCTGGGTTTGGGCTTCCCCCCCGCGCCCAATTGGTCAAACAGGTTTAACCCCCTTAAAATGCGTTTTTAATCTACGATTGGCCCGACCAATACAAAATCCCGCAAAATCTACTTTTTTACCCCGGGGAAATAAATTTTTATCACTACGATCCCTTTTTCTAAAATGAGTTTTTTTGTTTCTTGGGAATTGAAATCAACGGAAACTACCGGCAATATGTTGACATTTTTCTTTATAAATTAGAACCGAAGGGAACTAAAAGAAACCACAAATTTTCCGGGGGCCCCTTTTTGGGATTTTTGGGCTTCATCGGGCATATAAACTAGAATACAAAAGGGGGATATACGGGAGGGCCCAAACGTTCAGTACGGTTAATACCTAAGTATTTTCATCTTATAGCCCTGATGAAGCAAAAATGCAAAAGACATAAAATTAAATTATTTTAATATATTTTTAAAATATATATATAAAATATATATATGTAAATAAAATGTGTAATTTTTTATTATTATATATATATATATATATTTTTTTTTTTTTTTTTTTTTTTTTTTTTTTTTTTTTTTTTTTTAAACCCCTTCTTTCCCTGAAAGGAAAATGGGGGGGGCCTCTCTAAATTCACTCCTGAGAGGTTATATTTTCAGTGCCCCCCTTTCCCCTTTTGGGGCCCCCTTCCTAATAAACCCCGGGGTTTGGCTACCCTTTATATATAAATGAAAAAGTAAATCATATTTTAAAATTTTAAATTTATTTATTCATTTATACAAAAAAAATATCTTAAATATCTGAAATTTTAAGATAAAAAATTATTATATATATAAAATATAAATTATAAATATATATTAATTTTTCAAATATATATTTTTGAAGAAAAACCCATAAAAAAACCCCTTTCCCTGACTCAAATGACGAAATTTCTGGGAAAGGTCCCTTCCCCGGGCCTAACACGTTCTCCTCCTTAACGCTTCGCGCGGGTTTTTAGAGGGATGTCGCCCCATCCTTCTCCCGTTTCACGTTTACTTTTCTGCCCTTCCTGGAGGGAGGGGCCCTCCCCGACTATCTTCCACCTATCCGCTTCTCATAAATTCTTCCCGATCCCTCTCCACCAAAAAGGGCCCGCCCCTCCTCCCAAAAATCTCCAGCCGACCGCCCGCAGCCCGTAATCCCGCTTCTCCCCCCAACGACGGGGTAAGAAACTTATTTTCCCCTGCCCCTTGACCCCCCCCCGCTACAACTTTTGGCTTTGGTTTTTTCCCTTTTTCTGCGCCCCACCCCCTTACCTCCATCGCATTATTTCACCTATGCCTTTTTTCCATCTCTTCTCACGGGAAAACTCTTTGCCTGATTTTTCCCCTTTCCTTTTTTTCCATTCCGGCCCTCGAATCTCCCCTTTCCACGCTAACCCTTCCTTTCCCCAAAGTTTTTGTGAGGCCCTTAAAACCTGCCGGGAAAACTCACCATTCTGTTTTCTGACAAGGGCACTCGGGGGTGGACTTCGCCGTACCTCTTACTGCAAAGGCCGGGGGACCTGTTGGATGACCCCCTCCCCCTTTGTTCCCCTGACCGCCCCCCGTGAACCATTGCTGCCCCTTCCAAACCGCCCGCCTGCATAGATAGCATTTTGGGTTTCCGGGGGGAATCCCCCCCCCCCCCCCTACCAGGGTTAAAATTTCATCAATCCTCGTCTCCCTCATTTCTAGGGGCTTTTTAAAAACCCCCTAACCCGGGGTCTCTGCCCCCCAATCATCTCCTCCCGGGGATTTTTGGGGACGCACCCCCCTTCGGCCGGGCGGGCGAAGTCCTCACCCCCTTCTTGGTACCTCTCTCCTGCCCCCCTTTCGCCATTTCTCAACTTCATCTGGGGCGTCCTTGGAAAAATGGGCGATCATGATAAAGTTTTAAATGTTGACTCCCTTTCACCAAAGGCCCCGTTTTGATTTTTCCTCGCTTTCTTTCAGGGAGGCTCCCCGTTTTTTTTAAAACCCCCGTCTCCCTCTGCCCCCCAAATTTCTTCCTCCAGCTGATTCGTCCTGTGGGGGAGTCTACTTCCTTTTCCTTTAAGGCCCCTTTTCCTCTCACTTCGCCGTCTTTTCTGGCTGGGTAGATCGTGACGCCCCTTTGCTCCGGGGCCTCATGCCCCCTGCCCGTTCTGGGTTTCCTGATGCAGCTGAACCCCTCTCTCCCCTTTCCCACCGTTTCAATTAAAATGGAGGTTGACAACAGCTCCATTTTTTGGGAAACCCCCCAGACCATCGCCCCTGCGACCAAACCCTTCCCCATATACAAAAAGCCTTCCTAGGGGTTTTTTACTAAAATTTTCCTTCTTATACCATTCTCTCCATTTTAAAAAAGAGGTTTTTTCCCCCTCGCTGTTCCCCCGCGCCCTGGGCATCTTGACCCCCAGTACCTAATGAGAATCGACTTCCGGCGTCGCTCGTTCCCCAAAAAAACTGGGGTACCCTCGTCATTTTTCCCCGCGTCCGTTATCCAGGGCACGGCGTCCCTTTCACCACGACCCCCCCTCCTAAAAGACTCATCACCACCCTTCCTAAACCTGCCCTACACTGAGGAGATCTACTCTCTCCGTCCCCCTCGTCACCCTCTCAACTGAAAAAGTGAACACTCGTCGCAATTGGCCCAATACTAACCCCCCTCTCCCTAAATTGAGCACCTGCTTTTTCCTTTTTCCTCCTTATGGGCATTACTTTGAAAAAACCCAAGCGTCTGCCCTCAACTTTAAGTACCTTTGTATCTAGGGCCACAACAAAAACCGCCCTTTTTTTCCCATCATTTGGGACCAGACCATCAGAGGGAACTGGTCAGCGGCGCGGTTTGTTTTTTTTCCCTCCACTGATGTCCCGTCCGCAGACTGGGGGAAGCCCTTCCTAAAAAAGTTTGCTTTTCCTTTTTTCAACTTAACACAAAATTTTTTCCCCTGCAAACCCTTTTTCCTCCCCTTTCCACATCCTCCCCCCTTCTCCCGCCGGGTCTCTCTTTTATACTCCCCCTCCCCCTTTTCCCCTCAGCCTCGGGTCTAGTCCCGTGGAAACAGGCCCGGCCCTCATCCGAGGGGTCGGGGGGTTTGCGCCCCCCCAAAGGCGGAATTTTCCGGGGGGTCGCCTGTTTTCCCCCGGGGCATAAATGGCGGGAAAGGGAAAAGGGTCAGTCTAGCCCGAAACCGGGCTGCCTTTCGGCTTTAGTTGACCGGGGCCGGGTTTCCCCTATGGGCATAGCCCGGGCGAGGCAAAGTTTCGCATATCGCCCTTTCCTTTTCCTTTTTAGACCTGAGGATTATCCAGATGGATTTCAA
The DNA here is from genome assembly GCF_015228065.2 of Penaeus monodon. NCBI lineage: Eukaryota > Metazoa > Arthropoda > Malacostraca > Decapoda > Penaeidae > Penaeus > Penaeus monodon. Next base: position 33,858,321 of record NC_051388.1, on the reverse strand, counting down.
AACTGTATTTTTCTTTTTAAAATTTTAAATCTATTTTTTTGTTTGGGGGTTTTCCCTTCCTTATTTCAGCACCCGCTTGCTTCTTGTTAGTATTCTAAAAAATAAATACGCCATTTCTCCTTTCAAAAAATTTTTAAAATTTTTGTTTGTGAAATTATTATTCCCCCAAATTAAACTGAAAACCCTTTAAAACTCAGGTGCGGGTTTAGATATTTCCAGATACCCTTGTTTCCCCCTTTTTTCTTTTAAAGGTTTTGGGGTTACTCATGAAAACGAAGAAAGAAGGGAAAAATTTTATTGTTTAAACCCCCAAAAACGATTTTGGATATTTCTTTATTTTATAAATACACTCCGTGCATTTCCACACAACCTCTTTTTCTCCTTTTCTACTTTTTAATGGTTTTTGGGGCTATTGGACAATGAATTTTGGGATCCCTTTTGGGCGAAATTTTGTGGAAAAAAAAATTTTAAGGGGGAAAATTTGGCGGGGTTAAAGTGGCAAAACCGGGAAAGGGGTTTTTTCCCAAGGTGATGGTGATTGTTTGAATGTGCCCCCATTAATTGAAATAAATTTTCCCGCGGCAAGGGGCCTGTGGAAACCCCATACGTTCTATTTTAAACAAACTTATTTGTGTTGTTTTTTCTTTGCATTTGCCTTTTTTTGTAATTCACATGTCTCGCTGTTGACGGGCTGTTTCCCTCGGCATGGGAAAGGCAGTGTTTGCTCCCCTTCCTGCAGTGCCATTCACTTTAAAAATTTTGGAGTGGTGGCCACTGTTTTCCATCCCGTGCTGGGTTTTTCCTCTTTGTTTAAACTGATACTGAGTAAAACCCCAAACGTGCCAATGCCAGCCTCGAAAACTGTTTATCACATCAATTAAAACTCCCCTATATATCCCTCTCGTTGGTTGTTCTCTCTTTTCCCCTTTCCCCTTCCTTTTTTTTTTTCCCCTCTCTCTATATCTCTCTTTTCCTTTCTCCCTCTCTTTTTCTTTTTCCCTCTCCCCCTCCTCCCCAACTCTCTCATTCTCCCCTCTCTCTTTTCTTTGTCTCTCTCCCCTCTCCCCTCTTTCGCTTTCTCTCCTTTTTGGGTGTTTTTGGTCCCGTTTTGGGTGTGCGGGGTTTTGGTCCCGCGGTACCCGATATAGCCCTGGGCAGTTTTGCTGACCTGCATCCAAATCCTTTCGCCCCAGGGGAGGGGAAAACCCCGGCCCATTCCTTGCACATAGCACGTCTTTAAAGCAAAATAAAATACATATCACCCGGGAAATATCCTTTGGGAAACCCAATTTGGAAAAAAACTGTTTTATAATCAAAACTCGGGTCTTTACTTCTCTGTCTGCTTTTTCTCTCTTTCTGTTTTCCCCCCTTTTTCCTATATCTCTCCTTTCTCTTTCTTTTTCCCCCCCCCCCCCCCTCTTTTCTCTCTTTCTCCTTCTCTCATTCTCTTTTTTTATCCTCCTTTCTGCCCCCTTTTTCTCTGTTTTTTGGGCTTAAATTCAAAAACAAACTAAACCTAAACTAACCCCTTTCCCCTAATTTAACCAACCCCAAACCAATTTTTAAGCTAAAACAAAACATAACCTGATTGGGCCAAAGGGAATCTCACAAAACCCTTTTCCTAAACAAAACCAAATCTCACCGAAACGAACAAATTCAAACCCAAAACCTACCCAAAAAACAAACCTAAGCTACCGGGAAGTAAATGAAAAATATTCAAAACGAAAACAATCTATCCAACCTAACAAACCCAAATCGAATTTAATTTTAGTTTATCAAAGGGAAAACAAAACCCCAAACCCAAATCTTAACTTAAACTAATTTAAACCAAAAAAAAAACCCTACTATACCCAATATAACTAACCTAACTTAATCCTACTAACCTAATTAATCAATCAAAACCTAACAAAACCAAATCAAAACTCCCCAACAAAACTTAACAAAACCTTCTCTAATCAAATAAAATTAACTTAACAAAACGTAACCTTCTATCCCAAAACTAACATAATATAACAAAACTTAACAAAATTTAAACCAAACCCATTAAACCTAATCTAACATACATAAACAAACAAAATAAAAACCAAATCTTATCTAATACAACCAAATTTAAAAAAAAAAAACCAAAAATTTAAAATTTAAAAAAACCTAACCCTTTTAAAAAAAATTTTTTTTAAAAAAAAAAAAAACATCATCTTCCCCCCTCCCCCAAACCAAAAAAAACCCCTTTTAAAAAAAAAAACCCAAAACCCAACCAAAAAAAAACCCCTTTTTTAAATTTTTAAAAAAAAAAAAACCAAAAAAAAAAAAAAAAGGGGTTTGGTAAAAAAAGGGGGGGGGGGGGTTTTTTTAAAAAAAAAAGGGGGGGAAAAAAAAAAAGGTTTAAAATTTTTTTTAAAAAAAGGGAAAAGGGGGAAAAAAAAAGGGGGTGGGAAAGGGGGGAAAGGGGTTGGGAAAGGTTTTTGGGAAAATTAAAATTTTAAAAAAAACCCCAAAAAAAAAATAAAAAAATTTTTTTAAAAAAAAAGGTTTTTAAAAAAAAAACCCAAAAAACAAAAAAAAAAACCCCCCTTTTTTTTTTTTTAAATTTTTCTAAAATTTTTTTTTTTAAAAAAATTTTTTTTTTTGGGATTTTTTTTTCCCCCCTTTTTTTTTTTTTTGGGGGGGTTTTTGGGTGTTTGTGTGTTGGGGTTTTTTCCCCCCCCCTCCCCGGGCCCCCCCCAACGGCACCCCCCCCCGGGCCCCCCCCCCCGCCCCTTTTTCCCCCCCAAAACCCCCCCCCCCCCTCCCTTTGGGGGGGGGGGGGCCGGGGGGGGGAAAAAAACCCCCCCCCCTTTATTATTTGGGGGGGGGCCCCCGGGGGGGGGGGGGGCCCGGGAAAAAGGGGGGGGAAAAAAAAAAAATTAAAAAGAACAAAAAAGAAAAGACAAAAAAAAGGGGAAAAAAAAAAAAAGAAAAAAAAAAAAAAAAAAAAAAAAAAAAAAAAAAAAAAAAAAAAAAAAAAAAAAAAAAAAAAAAGAAAGAAAAAAAAAAAAAAAAAAAAAAAAAAAAAAAAAAAAAAAAAAAAAAAAAATTTTTAAAAAAAAAAAAAAATTAAAAAATTTTTTTTTCCCCCAAAAAAAAAAAGGGAAAAAAACCCCCTTTTTTTTTTAAAAAAAAGGGAAAAAAAATTAAAAGTAATGAAAAAACAAAAAAAATTTAAAAAAATTGGTTTTAAAAAAAAATTAAAAAAAAATAAAAAAAATTTTTTTTTTTAAAAAAATTTTTTTAAAATTTTCCCTTTTTTAAAGGGATTAATGGGTTTTTTAAACCCCGGGGAAAAAAAAAAAAAAAAAAAAAAAGGAAAAACCCCAAAAAAAAATTCCAAGGGAAAAAAAATTTTAAAAAAACCCCGGTAAAATTTAAAAAAAAATTCAAAAAAAATTTTTTAAAAAAAAAAATTAATTTAATGAAACCCCTTTTTAAAAAAATTAAAGGAAAAAGCAAAAAAAAAAAAACCCCAAAACAAGAAGGTTTTTGGGGAAAAAAAAAAAATAAAAAACCCCCCAAAAAGGGGAAAAAAAAAAAACCCCCCTTTTTTAAAAAAAAAATTTAAAAAAAAAAAAAAAAACAAAAAAAAAATTAAAAAGGCATTTCCCGGGTTTTTTTTTGGGGGTTTTTTTTCCCCTTTAAAAATTTTTCCAAAAAAAATTTTAAAAAAAAAATTTAAACCAAAAAAAATTAAAAATTTTGGGGTTTGGGTTTCCCTTGGTTTTTAAAAAATTTAAAAAAAATTTTTAAAATTTTAAAAATTTTTTTTTTTAATTTTTTTTTTTTTGGGCCCCCCTTTTTTAAATTTTTTTTTCCCGGGGGAAAATTTTTTTTTTTAAGGGGGGATGCCTTTTCTTTTAAATTAAAAATTTTTTTTCCCCCGGAAAGTTTTGGGAAAATTTTTTAAAAAAAATTTTTAAAGGAAAAAGGGGGGGGGTTTTTTTTTAAAAAAAACCCCCCTTTTTTTTTTTGGGGGAAGAGGGTTTGGGGGGCCAAAAGGGGGGGGCCCCCCCCCCCCGGGGGCCCCCCCAAAAAAAACCCCCGGGGGGGAAAAAAAATTTTTTTTAAATTTTTAATTTTTTCCTTAAAAATTTTTTAAAAATTTAAATTTTTTAATTTTTTCCCCCAAAAAAATTTTCCCCCCCCTTCCCAAAAAAAACCCCCCCAAAAACACCCAACCCCAAAAAAAACCCCCCCCAAAAAAACCCCCCCCCCCCAAAAAAATTTTTTTTAAAAAAAAAAAATTTTTTTATATAATATAAAAAAAAAAAAACAAAATTTTTTTTTTTTCCCCCCAAAAAAAAACCCAAAAATTTTTTATATAAAATTTTTTTTTTTTAAAAAAAAAAAAAAAAAAGGGAAACCCCAAAAAAAACCCCCCCCCAAAAAAATTTTCATTTATATATATTATAAATATTTATAATTAAAAATAAAAATTTTTTAATATTAAAAAAAAAAAAAAAATTTTTTTTAAAATTTTATTTAAATTTTTTTTTAAAATTTTTTATTTAAAAATTTTTTTTTTTTATTTAATTTTTTTATTTTTAAAAAAAAAATTTTTTTTATTATTTTTTAAATTTAAAATACCCAAATATAAAAAAAAAAAATAAATTAAATTTTTTAAAAAAAAAATTTTTAAATTTTTTTTTTTAAAATTTTTTTTTTTTTTTACCCCTTTAAAAAAAAAAATTTTAAAAAATTTTAAAAAATTTTTTTTTTTTATTTTTTTTTATTTTTTTTAAAATTTTAAAAAAAAAAAAAAATAAATTAAAAAAATAATTAAAAAAAAAAACCCCTTTTTTTTTTTTTAAATTTTTTTTTTTTTAGAAAAATTTTGGGAAAAATTTTTTAAAAAAAAAAAAAAAAAATTTTTTTGGAAAGGGGGAAATTTTTAAAAGGGAAAAAAAAAAAAATTTAAAAAAAAAATTAAAAAACCCCTTTTTTTTTTTTTGGGGGCCTTTTTTTTTTAGGAAAAAGGAAAAATTTTCTCCGGTTTAAAAAAAAGGGGGGGGGGGGCCCCCCGGGGGGGGGGGGGTTTTTTTTTTTTAAAAATAAAAGCAGGGGAAAAATTCCCCAAAACCCTTTTTGGGGGGGGAAAAAAAAAGGGGGGGTTTTTTAAAAAAAAATTTTTTTTTCCCAAAAAATTTTTTTTGGTTAAAAACCCCGGTTAAAAAAAAATTTTTTTTTTTGAAATTTAAAAATTTTTTTTTTTTAAAAAAAAAATAAAAAAAAGGGGAAAAAAAAAATTTTTTAAAAAAAAATTTTTTAAAAAAAATTTAAAAAGGGGGCCCCCCCTTTTTCCCCCTTTTTTTTAAAAAAATTTTTCCCCCCCTTTTTAAAAAAAAACCCCAAAAAAAAAAAAAAAGGGGGGGGAAAAAAAAAAAGGGGGAAAACCCCCCCCCCGGGGGGGGAAAAAAAAAAAATTAAATTTTTTCCCTTTGGCCCCCCCCCTAAAAAAAAGGGAAAAGGGGGGAACCCCCCCCCCAAAAAACCCCCCCTTTTTAAAAAAAGAGGGGGGAAAAAAAAAAGGGGAAAATTTTTCCCTTTTAAAAAAGGGGGCCCCCCCTTTTTTTAAAAAAAAATTTTTTTTTTGGAAACCCCCCAAAAAAACCCCTTTTTAAAAGGGGGGAAAAAAAAACCCTTTTTTGGGGCCCCCTTAAATTTTTAAAAAAAAAATTTTTTTAAAAAAAAATTTTTAAAAAATTTAAAAAAAAAAAAAAAAAAAAAAAAACCCCCCCAAAAACCCTTTTTTCCCCCCCTTTTTGGCCCTTTTTTTTTTGGGGTTTTTTTTTTTTTTTTAAAAAAACCCCCTTTCCCCCTTTTTTCCCAAAAAAAAATCATTTTTTTTTTTTTTTAAAAATTTTTTAAAGGAAAATTTTAAAAAAAGGGAATTTTAAAAAACCCCAAAAATTTTTTCCAATTTTTTTTTTTTTTTTTTTTTTTTTTATTATTTTTTTTAAAAAAAAAAAAAAAATTTTTAACATAAAAATTTTAAATTTTTTTTCTTTTTTTTCAATTTTTTTTTTTTTAATGTTTTTTCCCTTTTTAATAAAAAAAAAATTAAAATTTTTTTCCCTTTAAAATTTTTAATTCATTTTTTTTTTTTTTTTTTTTAAAAAATAAAAAAAATATTTAAAAACAATTTTAAAAAAATTTTAAAAATTTTTAAAAAATTTTTTTTCTTTTTTTAAAAAAAAAATTTTTTTTTTTTTTAAAAATTTTTTAAAATTTTTATTAATTTTTTTAAAATTTTTTTTTTTTTTTAAAAAATTTTTAAAAAATTAACATAAAAATTTTAAATAAAATTTTTATAACGATTATTATTATTATTTTATACCTATTATTTTATTATCAATTATTATTATTTTTATTATTCAGTTATAATATTTTTTGGCAATAATCTAAAAAATTAAAGTAAATAAAAAAATAAAATAAAAATAATAAATAATAAAATAAAATTAATAATTAATAAAAATAATAATAATAATTTTAAAAATAAAAAAATTAACTATAATAGAAATATTAAAAATCTAAAATTTTTACCCAAAATTCTCTTTATTCCATTTTCTTTATTGTCATGATTAATAGAATTCTGGTAATTATTATCATTTTTCCCCCTATTAATTTTCCCAAATATAAAATAAAGGGAAAAAAAATCTTTTTGGAGTATACCTCAAAAGCATATTTCGTTTGTTTTTTGCCGTTTTTTCGTTTTTGGGGATTTTTTTTCTTTTACTTTTTTTTTACTATGACACAATACCGTTTTTATTTCATTATTTCATGATTACATCATTATTTCTTTATCATCATCATTATCATTTTCATCATTCCCAAATCATCATTATTGCAATTTTATCTCATTATTGCAATTATTATCATTATTATTGCAATTATTGCGTTAAAATAAAATTTTTTTTCAACTATACTAATAAAAACCAAAAATAAAAATAGTAAAAAATTATAAAAACAATAATAACGTTTTTATAATAATTTTTTTATACATTTTTTTAAATTTAATATCTTATTATGTAATTATTCTATTAAAAATTTATTTTTACAGTTACTCCATAAAAAAATATAATGATAATAATAAATAAAAATTTTAAATAACTTATTATAAGATTTTTTTATTATTTTATTATACATATTTTTATTTTATTGTTTTTTTACATTTTAAAATTTAAATTTTTTGGTAAAATAAAATAATTATAAAATAAAAATAATAATAATATAATAATAATAATTAATAATAATAATAATAATATTGATAATTAAAATAATATAATAATAAAATATAATATTATGATATTAAAATATGATAATAAAAAATGTTAGAAATTTTAAAATCTCAAATTTACCCAAAATATTTTTTATTCCCCTAATAATCAAATGAATGGAAAAAACGTCTTTTAGAGTTTCTCTCAAAAGGCCTTATTTCGTAATTTTTTCCGCTTTTCGACTTTGGGGTTTTTTCTTTTACCTTTTTTTTTATATAACACAATTCCTGTTATTTTCATCTTTTTATCATTTTAAACTTATTTCGTTACGTCCTCATTTTCCCCTCATTTCTTCCTTATCATCATCATTATCATCATTATTCAATTATTTTCTCATTATTGCAATTATTATCATTATTATTGCAATTATTTCAGTTATAATATTTTTTTTTACAAATTTCTAATAACCCTACAAAAATAATATAAAAATTTAATAAAAATAACGTTTTTTAATAATTATTAATATCATTATTTTAGTTAAAATCGCTATTTTGAATTATTACTGTTTATAATTATTTTTACAATTATAAAACTAGTAAAAATAAATAAAAAAAGAGAGAAAGAGAGAGGAGAGAAAGAGAGAGGAGAGAGAGAGAGAGAGAGAGAGAGAGAGAGGGGGAGAGAGAGAGAGAGAAGGGGACAGGAGAGAGAGAGAGAGAGAGAGAGAAGAGAGAGAGAGAGAGAGAGATAAGAGGAGAGGGGAAGAGATTAAAGAAGAGGAGAGAGAGAAGGGGGAGAGAGAGGGGGGTGGTGAGAGGAGAAAGGAGAGGAGGAGAAAGAGAGAGACAAAAAGAAAGGGGAGGGTGGGGGGGTTGAGGGAGAAGACAGGGGAAAAACGAGAGGGGGGGGGGGAAAGAAAGGAAAAGAGAGCGAGGAAAATTGACAAGGGGGAGAGAGAAAAAGAGGGGGGGAGAGAGAAGAGGAGGGGGAGCGGGGAAGACTGAGAGGAGAGAAGAGAGAGAGAGAGAGGAGAAGAGAGGGGAGGGAGAGAGAAATAAAAGATAGATAGATGTAATAGATAGAGAGAAGAGGAGAGAAGAGGAGAAGAAAAGGGGAGAGATAGTCAAAAATCAAGAGATAAAGGAAAGAGGGGGGGAAACGAGAGAGAGACGGGGAGAAGAGAGAGGGGGAAAGAGAGGGAGAGCCCCAGAGGAGAGAGTGGGAGGGAGGAGAGAGGAGAGAGGGGGAGGGCGGGAGGAAGAGAGAGGAAGAGAGGGGAGAGAGAAGAGTCAAAATCAAAGTCAAAACCTTTATTCCCCTTAAATTTCAATGGTTCTTCTTACATAAAAGTGACATCGTACGTAAAACGAAAAGAAAACATTAAACAAAGGAAGAGATATAAAAAAAATAAAATAGAAAAAGGGGCAACTTAGAAAAAATGTTACATGGCTTTGCTTGTATTTAAAAGCCATTCATTGCATTTTAAAAAATGTTTCCCTTTTAATTTTTTTTTAAAATAAACGGTTTTAGGTTTTTCTAATATTTTGTGGTTGTTGTTCCAGATCTCGGGGCCCGGTTGCATTTGCCTTACCCCGTTTCCGTGTATGATCTTTTTACTTAGGAGTTAATTTTTTTTTTTTTGTTCCCTTTTTTGGTTTGGGGATCCCCTTTTTTTTTTTGGGGTTAACAAAAAATTGAAAATTTTTTTGCTTTTTG
>NC_051388.1:33847370-33849258 GCF_015228065.2 Penaeus monodon | reverse complement strand
ATATATATATATATATATATATATATATATATATATATATATATATATTTTTTTTTCATATAGGTCTTTTGCTTTTACCGTTCATAGGGAAAAGACTAGGATACATTAGGATGTATACTGTACTGAAGTTCAGTCACTCGGTATAACTCTAGTATATCTAGTTTTAATGCCCTGAGAAGCAATAAATGCGAAAAGGGTTTCGGCATATTGTGTGTATTTTTGTATTTCCCCTTCGTTTTTTTCCCTGTACAAAAAACCCATGTGAACATATTAGCGTGAGTCTTTTTCCGTCGATTTCAATCCAATGAAAAAAAAATACTCTTTTTAAAAAGGGGAAAATCTGTAGTGATAAAAAGTCATTTCGGCTAAACAAGTAGTTTTCGCTGCATACTGATGGTCGACCAACGTAAAAAAACCACGCATATAGACGGTTAGCCTTTTTGCCCAATAGAGCGGGACGGAACCCAAGCCCAGACATTGGTCGAGGACGGGGTTCCAGTGATTATCGGGGGCTGGATAGTGCTTCATGGTTCTACATGAAGAAAAGGACGGAATATCGTAGTAATTCAATGCTTCTAGGTTTTCCGTGGAAAAAAAACGCATAGGACTAATTGCTATATAAAAAAAGGGGAAAAAAAAAAGGTCTCGAGAAATTTTAATCATAAAGAAATGATCGTGGGCAACTAAATCTGAATTTCCACGAACAATGCAAAAATAAATGAAATTCACCCTCTGACTTTTTTCACATCGAGTACACGTAATTTTTTGTAATAGTTTGGTTTTAAATTCGTTTGTTTTCTCTTCTTCCAGTTACAAGAATCTAATGAGTAAAAAAAAAAGAAGAAAAATCAATCTACGAAAATTATTTTAGAGTAGATTGTATCCTTAGTTTTGCATGAAATCAGATTGCGATTTTAAATGTTTGAACATTTTTCTTTGTTTTTCCCCTTTTAACTGAGGTTTGGTTTCCCTCAAACGTGCAACAATATTGTATAGGGGCACGTGTGTTTCTGAGAACATTATAAAAAAAATTAACCCTTACCCTTTCTCCAGCTTTTCCCATACCATATTTGTTTTTATTTCCCTTTATTCATTTTTTTTTTTGCATTATTTGTTTCCCCGAAAAATTCGGCATCCTTTCTCAATCTTTCTTTATCTTTTAGAAAAAATTTTCTTTTTTGTTTGAAATTTTCTTTCCCCCTTTTTCCCTTCTTTGAATGACACCAGACATACAAAAAACCACTACAGAAAAAGAGAGACAGGGGGGGGAGAGGGGGCGGGAGGAATGAAAAAGAAAAGAGAAAGAAAAAAAAAAGGGGGAAAACGAAGAAAGTGATAGACCACACACACACCACACACACAACAGAGAGAGAGAGAGAGAGAGAGAGAGAGAGAGAGAGAGAGAGAGAGAAAAAAAGACGAAATAGGAGAGAAAGAAAGAGGAAGAGGAAGAGATTAGCAGAGTGAGGAGAATAAGAATAAGAATTTACGAAAAGGAAGACCAAAGCCAAGATTTTTGTAGCTGGTGGGGGGTCAAGGACAGGGAAGATAAGTTGCTTACCGCGTCGTTGAGGGAGACGCGGGTTTACGGACTGCTGGCGGTCAGGCTGGAGAGTTTCTGGGAGAGAGAGCGGCCATGGTTGGTGGAGAGGGATGGGGAAGAATCATGGCAAACGTCGGATATGAGCTGGAAGATATGTCTGGGGAGCCGCTCCTCCAGGAAGTCAGAAGTACTCCGTAAAACGGTAGAAGGGCATGGTCGACATCCTCTTACCAGCGCGAAGCGTTCAAGGAGGGGGAGAACGTGCTTAGTCGGAGAGGGAGATTCTTCCTCAGAATGTTTCAGTACATTAGAGATCGAGGAAGGGATTTTTTATATTTGTTTTTC
>NC_051388.1:33822370-33839870 GCF_015228065.2 Penaeus monodon | reverse complement strand
ATTATCTGCAAAGAAAAGTGTATAAGCTAAATAATATACACGGTCCAATGATTTTCATTCAATCAAAAATTCGCTGTTCCCTGTCATTCCAGTATTCCAGTATTTACGTTAATTCTTGCAATCTTGCGTCGCCCTGCGTTAAATACACAAGTCAGAATTCCAGTGTACGGAATACCGATGGAAATACATTGAAAAGTAAACACTGATGGTGCTTCTTTTGTTTTGTTTAGGTTAGGTTTACGTTATGTTCTGTTCAGGTTAGGTTAAGTTTCGTTTAGGTTATGTTAAATATGTTAGGTATGTTAGATTAGGCTATATCTTATTATGTTTGGTTAGGATTAGTTTAGGTTAGGATATGTTGGGTTTAGGTTAGGTTTAGCTATCTCTAGGCTAGGTTATGTTAGATATATCAGGTATGTTAGGTTAGGTTTATTTTGTATTGATAGTAAGATATGTTAGGTTTAGCTAGTTTAAGTTAGGTTAAATTAGGTTAGGTTTGGGTTCAGGTAGGTATAGTTTAGTTGATGTGTAGGAAAACATTAGACATCTAGCAATGTTGATTTTTAGTCCTTTGAAGAAATCTATTTTGTGAAAGTCTGTGTGTGTGTGTGTGTGTATTATGGGATATTTCACATTTTACGAAATATATGCTTGTATTAGAAACTGAAGAATAGTAGTCGTATAATTTCATTCTGGGCTTTACCTATACTTAACCGAAATCTAGCCTGGCCTAACCCTAACCTATCTTAACCTAATTTCACCTAACCTAACTAAAACTGATATATATAACATAACCTAATCTAACCAAACTTAACCTAACTTAACTTGACCTAACATAATCTAACCTAACATAAAATTAAGCTAAGCCAATCTAACCTATCCTCTTCCAATGTAATCAAACCTAACCTATCCTAACTTTACCTATACCTAATAAGCATAACCTAACATAGCTGAAACCTAATAAGCATAATCTAACCTAAACCTAAACTTAATGAGCATAATCTAACTTAACCTAAGCCTAACCTCACCCAAAGATAACCTTACATAAACCTAAGCTAATCTATGCCACCTACCTCATCCCAATTGACAACGTAAGTAGTGTCGTAATTCTAAGCTATGACATCCAGCATTTTGTTATGGTCTTACAAAAGACGCCAGCAAATCTTAAAATTTATGCTAAGGTACAAAGGTACTTGGAGTACTGTATCAATTATGTTGCAGAACAGTCAACTAAAATTATAGAGGTAAGCCTTGAAGCGATTCTGCACACAAATAAAAGTAAAAGTGAAGTAAAATGGAAATGTATGCTAATTGAAAAAAATAAGTGTACAAAGGTTAGGCTTAGATTAGTTTGGGTTAGATTTCGGTTAGGATAGGTTAGGTTGGGTAGGTTAGGTTAAGCTGGGTTGAGATGGGTTAGGTTAGGTTTTGGCTAGGTTATGTTTATTACATTAGGTTAGGTTAGGTTTACTAGTTAAAGTTAGGTTATGTTTATTAGTTTAGTTTAGGTTAGGTTATGTCATGTTTATTAGTTTTGTTTAAGTTAGGTTAGGGTACATTAGGTCAAGGTAGGTTAGGTTATATTTATTAGTTTAGGGTAGGTTCGGTAGCTGGAATTCCTTTAAAAAGTAAATGCTGATGCAGTTTCTTCTCTTGCTCTATTTATTACACACACACACACACACACACACACATATATATATATATATATATATATATATATATATATATATATATATATATATATATATATATATATATATATATATATTTTTTTTTTTTTTTTTTTTTTTTTTTTTCCTCTTGGACAGATCTATACTTCTGCAAGGCATTGTTGTTATATTACGAAATTTAAATCATGAATGTCCATGTGTACATATATATATATATATATATATATATATATATATATATATATAACGTCAATAATATATGGTTAACATTTTTTTCTTTTATTGGGGATAGAAACATACGAAGAAAGTGAATAATGCAGTCATCATAGAAAACTCACTGTCCGATTATTAAAAGGATAAACAAAGATCATGTAGAACGGAAAATATTTAAACGTAGAATCATTCTATACAATTACTGAATGTGCTTTTAGGTGAATTAGAAAAGAAAATTATTTTTCACTATTCAATACAAGGTTCCTTTTTCGAAGGTTCAAAAGTCAACACTGCTAGAAGTCTAGTGTTTCCTTATACCTAAATGAATACTCAAAATGCATTTTCCAAAGGTCCTAAAATGAATACTTTTAAATGTCAATTGTTTCCTTATACGTAACCTAACCTAAAATTTTCCGAACCTAACCTAAACCTTAGCTACATAAAGTAACAATTCTAGTCTAACCTTATGATCCTAGCTTAATTTAACCTTACGATTTTAGTCTAACCCAACGATCCTAACCTAAGCGTCACTTAAACTAACCCATATCTAACCTAAACTAAACCAACCTATACCTAACCTACACTAACGATTAACCCCTAACTTAATATTTCTAACCCTTTCTAAACATCTTACGATCCTAACCAAAACAGTCTAACCTAAATGTAACCTAAACTAGCCTAACCCATATCTAACCTAAGCTAAACCTAACCCAATCCAACCTATCTAACATAACCTAAACTAAAATAACGATTCTACCTAATATTTCTAACCTTTCCTGACTTTACGATTCTAATCTAAACGTGATCTAAACTACCCTAAACTATACCTAACTTAAACTAAACCTGGCCTTACCTAACCTAAACCTACTCCAAACCTAACCCAATCTAAACATTACCTAACCCAACCAAAACTTATCTAACCGAAATCTAACCTAAACCTAACCTTATTAACCGAACCTACCTGCCTAAATTAAATTTAATCTAAACTAATCTTTCGAATCTTACCTAACCTAACCTAACCTAATCTAACCTACTAATGTAAATGTAACCTAACCTATCCTTATGGTTATAACCTAACCGAACAATTCTGACGTAACCAAGCCATTTTAAACTAACCTAACTTAACCTAACCCAACCCAACTTAAATTTACGTTACCTAACGTAACCTAAACGTATTTTAAACTAACCTAACCCTTACCTAGCTAACCTATATCTAACTAGACCTAAGCTAACCTAATCAAACCTAAACCTAACCGAAATATAAAATAAACCTAATCTACCTAATCTAACTACAACCTAACCTAAAATAAGCTACCTACCTAAAAGCAACCTATCCAAAACCTAACCTAACCTAAACCTAACCTAACCAAATCTAATGTAGACCTAACCTAACCTAACCAAAATCTAACTAAGCTAACCAAATATAACATAGAACTAACCTAACTAAGCTAACCAAATCTAACCTAGACCTACCAACACCTATTTAATGAAAATCTAACCTAACCTCACCTAAAATAACGATTCTAACCTAACCAACCATTACAGTTCTAACATTATCTAACCAGCTTAACCTAAACGTAAACTAACATAACCTAACATAAAATAACTATTCTAACCTAACATAACACAATGTTTCTACCTAAACTACCTTATGACTCTGATTTAACCTAATTTAACGTAACTAACTTAACCTAACCCAATAAACTCAACCCAACTTATCCTTATATTACCTAAGGCAGATAGGGATAGCAAGAACGAGAGGGAGAGAGAGAGAGAGAGAGAGAGGAAGAGGAAGAGGGAGTGAGAGAGAGGTCAAAAGGAGCAAGCGAAATGTCTAAGATGAAGAGAGAGAGGGAGAGAGAGACAAAGAGCAAGAGGGAGACAGAGAGAGCAGGAGGTAGAGGTAGAGAGAAAGATAGAGAGAGAGAAAAAAAAGAGACAGAGAGAAAGAAAGAGAGAGACAGAGAGATGAATATATATATATATATATATATATATATATATATATATATATATATATATATATATATATATATATATATATATATATATATATGTATATATAATGATGATAATGATGATAATGATGATGATAACGATTATAATGATGATAATCATGATAATAATGATGGTAATAACAGGAATTGTATCAATATATAATAATTAAGGTAAAAAAATATCCAAAAGTCGAAAAAGCGGCAAAATCTAGCGAAATATAGCCTTTTGAGAGTATACTCCAAAATGACGTTTTTTCGATTTCTTTAATGATTTTGGCAATTATTAGGCTAATAATGATAGTAATTACCAGAATTTTATTAATCATGACAATAATGATGATAAAAATGAGAATAAAGAGAATTTTGATGACATTTGATGATTATTAATATTATTATTATTATTATTATTATTAGTAGTAGTAGTAGTAGTAGTAGTAGTATTTTTATTATTATCATTTTTTACTATTATTATTATTATTATTATTATTATTATTATTATTATTATTATGTTGTTGTTGTTATTATTATTATTATTATTATTATTATCATTATTATTATTATTATTATTATTATTATTATTATTATTATTATTACTTTCTTATTAGTATTACAAAAAAAAAAAACATAACTGTAATAATAACAATAATAATAATAATAAGTATGATAATGATAACAATAGTCGTTATAATATTGTTATTAATATTAATATTGTTATTATTATTATTACTATTATTTTTACTGGTAGTATTGTAGTGACCTGTTTTAAGGGAGTCACCCCAAAAATTGGTAGTGACCCCTAGAGTTCAAGCTCGTCCCCCGCAAGGAGCCGTAAATCGGGGTGGTGTTGATATTGTTTTAATTATCTTTTCTTTTATTTTGATGTTTTATTTTGATGTTTCTTTTTTAAACAAACCTGATCTAGTTTTTCTGTTTTTATTGTATAATTTTATCTGCCCTTTTTATGTTACCTTTTTTTAGATTCCCACTTTTTATTTCCATTTCATTTTAACGGTTATATATTTACTTCTGTGTGTTTTTATACTTTTATTTTGTTAATTTTTAATTAAACATTGTAAGGTCCAGCAAACCCTAACATTTTAAAGAATTTGTAGATCAATTTCAATTATAAATTAGAACCAGACACTCGGCAATCGCCTTCGGCGATTGTCTGTTGACAACCAGAAAGAAGGAGAATCAAGGTTTTTTTTTCGCTGGTGATCTCTGGGACCGGTCGTTTTTGCAAGGCCCACCGAGTCTCCGCTAGAAAGTTAAGTAGAGTTTTGTTTATGGCCACGGAACATAAGGTCGTCATTATTTAAAAGGGATGTGCTTTGTTTTCTTTAGTTATTACGAGTTTTGTTTTGCTGGACCGTCGTAGGGTTTTTTTTTATGTTCTTTTATTTCATTTGCTGTAGTCTTTTGTTCTCTTTTATGTTATTTCATTTCACTGAAGTTCTGTTTCAATTTTAGTTTTTTTGCTGTTTTATTATCGGTAGTGTTTTATGTTTGCTCATTTAAGTTTATTTTCAGTTTTAAGCTTTTACTAATACTTTGTGAATCTTGCTCATTTTAGTTTTAATATTTTTGTCTTTTTTACATTTTATTTACAATTTGATTTTGGTTCAGTTTTATTTTGTTTTATTGTCTTTTACCACAATTTTAGTAATTCTTGTCCAGTTTTATCAAAATAAATATTGCAAGATTAATATTGTTTCCTGTGAACCTCCATCCTGCCCACTACTTCAGGACAATAAATTATCTCATTAATACTACTGAATCACGACAGCACATATATTGGTGGCAGCGTGTTGGATTGCAGTGCAGATGCATAGTTTGGCGGTTCCAGAGATCTTTTATTTATCATCTGACCTTTGCTTATTTTTTTGTTTTGGTTCATTTTTTCTAGATATACCTTTTTCTAATTTGCATGATTATTTAAGTACTGGTTGTATCTGGTTTATGTTTTAATCTTTTGCTATACCTGTATAATTTATTGTGTTGTTTATAGATTGTATTATAAGACCTTTCGACCTGTGATTGTTTTACGGTATGGCTAATTTGATGCAGTGTCCTTTTGAACATTTTACTTAGTGATTATACAGTGGTGTGCTATTTAAAGTGATCAGAAAAACCATTGCCTGATGTAAGAGCTTTAACGCTGTGCCTGCAATCCTGGTAGAGCCTATCAATGAAATAGTTGTCATGCCAAATACTGTCGTCACTCCAATCAAAAGTACCATACCAATATGGGTTGTTAATCCTGATGATCAACCACTAAAGTTAAAGGGAGGAACCGTGTTGGCTGATCTGACTGATGTTCAATCGTGTAAATCATTTATCATGCCCACCTTATCAGATAAAGCTGTGGAAAATAATGCGTATGGCACTCAAACTATGTCTGACACGTATAGCTCAAATTCTGACTTACCTGCGTCTGGTCCTTCGGGTGCTGACTTACCTGCGTCTGGTCCTTCGGGTGCTGACTTACCTGCGTCTGGTCCTTCGGGTGCTGACTTACCTGCGTCTGGTCCTTCGGGTGCTGACTTACCTGCGTCTGGTCCTTCGGGTGCTGACTTACCTGCGTCTGGTCCTTCGGGTGCTGACTTACCTGCGTCTGGTCCTTCGGGTGCTGACTTACCTGCGTCTGGTCCTTCGGGTGCTGACTTACCTGCGTCTGGTCCTTCGGGTGCTGACTTACCTGCGTCTGGTCCTTCGGGTGCTGACTTACCAATATGGGTTGTTAATCCTGATGATCAACCACTAAAGTTAAAGGGAGGAACCGTGTTGGCTGATCTGACTGATGTTCAATCGTGTAAATCATTTATCATGCCCACCTTATCAGATAAAGCTGTGGAAAATAATGCGTATGGCACTCAAACTATGTCTGACACGTATAGCTCAAATTCTGACTTACCTGCGTCTGGTCCTTCGGGTGCTGACTTACCTGCGTCTGGTCCTTCGGGTGCTGACTTACCTGCGTCTGGTCCTTCGGGTGCTGACTTACCTGCGTCTGGTCCTTCGGGTGCTGACTTACCTGCGTCTGGTCCTTCGGGTGCTGACTTGCCTGTATCCAGCCAGTGTGCCAATTTATCCGTTCTTAATGGTATTGCTCTCAGCCACTCTATGGAGTACACAGAAGACTTGGATGTTGACCCACAGTTCGACTTTGAAGATGACGACTTTGACCTGCGCCATGGTCAAATGGATTTTGGGTACACTGCAGATGAGTTTGATGTTTTGGTAATTGTTACCGAGAGCGACGCACCCTCCCAGAGACTAAGTTACAAAAACAGATTTTGGTTAATTTTCCGAAAATGACAACCGGGTCTTCCCTGACAATATTTATATCATCAGATTTGTTTTCGTGAGATGACAACGAATCTGATGATATTTTCAGTTGCATTCTCCAGCCGACAATCTTGATGTGATTTGATAAGTCCCGATAGCAGGGGAGGGCATGAAGTAGATCAGGGAAATTGTGGGGTAAAACAGGCTGAAATAAGAAGAAAACAGAACAGAAATGTGTAAAACAAGTACAAAAAACGCTTAAAATCGGATAATGAAACTCTACGGACGTCGCCGCCATCTTTCAAACTCTACGGACCGACGCGCCAACTTTCGAAAAACTCTACGGGAACCATACCCATTGTTCGGTAAAAATCTACGGGATTTCACATATTCCAGATCCCCCGTGGTAATCGTACAATGCGTCCTAACCAATAAACCAACCTAACCTTAACCCTATGGGATTTATACACTACGATCTATATATTCCCTAGCCAGGGGGCTACGCCCCTGGACCCCGTGGTATTATATTCGCCTAGCCAGGGGGCTACGCCCCCTGGACCCCCAGGGGTAATTTATGCGCCTAGCCAGGGGGCTACGCCCCCTGGACCCCGTGGTAATATTTACACCTAGCCAGGGGGCTATGCCCCCTGGACCCCCAGGGTAAAACCACATACCTTTTATATCGCGAAACACCGAACGTTTCTTCGCTTCCGGCTATGGTCACATTTGCTTTGTTTCTAATCACTTTTTTCAGCATTTGCGGCACTGGATGGGTTCAAATATCAGGCTGTGATAGAAACGAATGTCTATTTGTCCAGTATATCCATAAAAGGGCTTTAAAATTGACCCGGAATCGACGCAGCACTCGAAATAAGACATTGCTCACCGGCGTTTCTCGAGGTAATGGCCTTGCACGGCCTGTTAAATCTCCCGGTGGCAAAACGCGCAGGCGCACAAGGATATTGTATAAAATAGTGTAAATAATTACCAAAATGCGTAAAAGATGTATCATAAAAGTAAAAGAATCCATTAAATATATGAAATTGGAAAAATGGGCACTGGTATTTACAAAATAATCGTTCTTACAAGTGCGTAGCAATACAAGAACTACTTGCTATATCGCATTAAAGAGTTACGCGTCACATTTGTTTTGGTCCTCGCAAGGTAAACATGGATGGGGACTTAGCCTCAGAGCGGTGTTCTGCAGGGCCTATTTTTGTTATTTCCCGGTTAATATAAGGCCGCTGCAGATTTACCTATATTGCTTCCTACTCTATTTTTTATGCTCTACAAGATGGCAGTGTCCATTTTTCTCAATCTCAGTGCGTCACTCTCGGTAACTTTTACCGATGTTTTTCCAGAGTTAACTTTTGATCCCTTACCAGCTGAAGTAACTCTGTCACCTTTATTTGAGGAGAGCTGTCCAGTTTTACCTGAAGTTGTAGCCATGCCTACAGTAGCCACAGTTAAGGAAGTACAGGTTGATGCAGTTACATCCCCAGCACTCACTAACCTGTTGGCCCCTGCAAAAGATGGTCATGAAATTTTTCCATCATTGGATCATCTGAATGAAAATGAGAAGACAAACATTCAGAACCTTTTTCAAAAGTTCCCCAGTTTGTTCAGTATAGACACCATGGATATAGGTACTATTCCCAATGTTACGCACCAAATACCAACAGGAGATGCCAAACCAACTGTTACCAGACAATGGAGATTACCACATATGGCACGCATTACAATTCGGGAGCAGTGTGATGCTATGGCTAGAGCAGGTGTTATTGAGCCTTCAACTAGCCCTTGGCCTCCCCTGTTTGGTGTGAGGAGAAGAATGGCGCTGTAACGATTCTGTGTAGACTTCCGCACTATCAATGCCCTACAACATCTGACTTCATACCCATTTACCGACAAATCCAACAGTTATGATGACGCTCCACCAAAGCTGTGTTTTTTTCCTCCTTGGATGCCCGCTCTGCCTATTGGGCTGTTCCAGTTGAACCTGCAGTAGGCCAAAGACAGCCTTCAGTGATGGAGCTTCGTGTCTGGCAATTCAAAGGTGCCATATGGTTTGAAAACAGCTTTCCTCAAACGTTTCCAAAGAATCGTCAATCTCATACTGTCATCATGTGTTGGTCGTCACACGCTTCATACCTTGATGATGTAGTCATCTTTTAGCCGAAGTATGGCAGACACATTTGAACCATCTTGAAGGACATTATCTCCTGTTACACCAGGCGGCTACGCTTAAACCCAACTAAGTGTTAGATGCTGTTAGGAAGTTCAAATTTCTGGGATTTGAGGTGTCAGCAGAGGGGGATTCTTCCTGATCCAGAGAAGGGTACATGCCATAACAGAGATGACATACCCAAAGGATGTCCGAGGCATTGACGTTTCTTGGTGGCTGCAGGATTTTTTTCCGACACACATTGCAAATTTTGCTAAAGGCTGCACCATTAACAGGAGCTCTAAACAAGAAAAATGCAAAGTTTACATGGACAATAATCCAGAAAGCCTTTGATAATCTTAAAGCAGCTTTGATATCCGCTCCTGCTTTAAGAAACCCAGATTACGAGCTACATTTGAAGTTCATGTGGTGATCCTCAAAGATTTGCCATTGGGTGCTTGGCCTCTTGCAACGAGATTCTAATGGTATAACCACATGCCATAGCATATTTTTTCTAAAAAGGAAAAAAGAATAGTCCAGAAACACGGTATAGTTGCAACCGAATAGTGAGGCACTGGGGCTGTTGAAATCAGTTAGAGCATTTGACCTTCATTTATGGAAGAAATTTACTGTCGTACCGATCACCGGCCCTTGGTCTACGTCCTTTACCAGAACAACAAGAGTCTCCCAGAATGTCTCCGCTGTGTATTGATCTCCGCACTATATTTTGAGATCGATCTACAAGCAGGAGCATCACATTATTTCAGAATGATATCACGACTTCTACAGCTGCTGTAAACTGCTACAGCAGCTTTAGAAACAATGATCCAATGTCCTTACGCAACGAACAGATGAAAGATCCTACCTGGGCACAGACTATTGAATACCTGTAGGGTGGAACCTCCCAGTTGCAAAGTTTGCCAACTTCTGTGGCTTGATTGAAGTTGCAAATGTATTCTATATCATTTTGGGCCCAAAACACTAATGACCGCATCCTTCGTCAGGTGTTTTGTGCCTCGTCAGTTGATGGATTCTGCACTGAGACTATCCCATGCTTCTCCCTCTCGGCTCATCCTGGAATCTTTAGAACATATAATAATGGCAAAACCTATGTTATTTCTTTCCGACATGCTGTCATATACAAAGCGGTTGTAAAAACATGTCCAGGACTTGCCACCAGCAAAAGACACAAGTCATTCTACAAAGAATGCCCCATATAGCTTCAGCTCCGGAGTTAGACCGCCCCTTGAAAGAGTCTCGCTGATTTGATTAAATTAAACCTCAACGAGAAAGGCAACCTTTTGCTCTTGTTTTGGTTGACCACGTTATCCTCGCTATTTAAGAGTTAGTACCGTTCAGCCAAGAGGGCTGAAACTATTGCTTACTGCAATAATTGAAGAACTTTATTACAGTCTATGGACCACCGATGGAGTTTGCAGACAGATGGTGGGGCAGAGTTTTCACCATAACCTTCTGGCTGCTGTTTGCACTGAATGACAGATGAATTCAAATTAACTCTCCCCATATCATCCTCAACCAATGGCATAGTAGAGAAACTAATAGGTTAGTTAAGAGCATTAACTGCCCTTTGTGGTCATGCACATATTACTGGGATTAGCTCTTCCGCAGGTGAGGTTCGCTCTAAACACCTCCATTCACAGTCATTCACATGGACCACCTTACTTTATTTCAGCCACCCCGTTGATAGGCCATTGGTTTAACAATGAAACCTGTCTATGATGAGCAGCCCAGGATGTCTTACGGCATAGCTACACTTGGCTGGGGTGCAGCTCAGGAAGCATGCAAAAGCTAGGACTGGATGGACTATAGGGAATTATGACCGCAAAAATAAGAAGACCATTTTGGCCCTGAAGAAGGCTCTTTGGGTTCTGACAAAGTTCCTCGGCGGCCGAACACCTTGTCAACCGCGTTGGGAAAGTGTCAGTCTAGAGTGCTTAAGAAACTGGGACCTGTTTGTGTTTTCTGGTTAGAAATATTTACACGGTGAAGCTCACGAGCGTAGGGTTCATGTGAATTATTTGAAGCCCTATTATCCCTTGGAGGAGAGCTACATCGGCCCCATCAGTTTGCAGACCCTGAGGCGAGATTAACTTGAAGCTACTGATCCCCTTGATGTTGCCTTACTTGCAGCATGCTCACTGAAAACATGGAGTATCAGCGTACTATGTTTCAGGTGGGAGAAAGTGAGACAATCGAAAAGTGTGGGACTCGGAAAGAGAACGATCCAGCCACGTGTTATACAAAGTGTTGGTCGATGACCTAACATGTGTCATTTTTCTCCCCCACTTTCAGATAGTGCTGTTGTGGGCTGTGCTGTGCCGTGCCGAGTTACCTTTTTCTGGTATTCCTTATAAATGGTAAATATTGTTCTTTTTATGTACTGTTTTTAGTTCATGTTCTTTTATGTACTGTGTTTAAGTTCATGTTCTTTATGTACTGTTTTCAGATTCACTCTGTCTTGTATGTACTGTTTAGTTCATGTTTCTTTTATGTACTGTTGTAGTTCTGTTCTTTAATGTATTGTTTTAGTTCATGTTCTTTTATGTAACTGTTTTATTCATAATTTGTTTTTTGTTCAGTTGTTTAGGTCTTTATCCAAGTATGTTTTTTGTGTTTCATGATGCTTTAGTTGTTAATTTACTTGGTTTTCTCTTTTCTTCTTTTTTTAGTATTGCGCTTTGAATCAACTTTTAATTCCCTCCTCTCCCTTTCCTTGATGTGTAAAGTGCGGTTTAGTTGGATGCTTGTTCTGTGTGTTTATTGTGAATGGGATTTGTATGTTGTGGGCATGCATAGTCTTTTTTATACTTTCGGTGCCGATCCGCAGAACACCTCCATAACTATGAACACTGCAGTCCACTTTTAATTATTATAACCGTTTTCTTGTGTCCCTAAACTGCACTCTACTTTTCCAGTTTTTGTCTGTCAGCCCTGTCCCTGTTCTGTCCTGTCCTGTCCCTGTCCTGTCCTTGTCTTTTTGTTGTTACGTGTTGTTTTTGGAACCTGTTTTTGACTTTAGTCCCCGCTGCAGCGTTATCACGTATGTCCGCGGCTCGCCGCTAAGGGACCTCTGTAAGCTATTAAGGGTGGGCTTTGATTACATGGGAAGTACAGTACGGTAGATTTCCTCATAACTCCGCGTTAAGAAGTGGCAGCTTCGGACTCCATTTCCCAGGGGGTGGTTTAGTGAACCGTTTTTAAGGAGTCGACCCCAAAATTGGTAGTGCCCCCTGAGAGTTCAAGCTCGTCCCCCTCCAGGCGTGAGTCGTAATCGGGGTGGGTGTTGATAATTGTTTTAATTATCTTTTCTTTATTTTGATGTTTTATTTTGATGGTTTCCTTTTGTTAAACAAACCTGATCTAGTTTTTCTGTTTTTATGTAATATTTTATCTGCCCTTTTTATGTTACCGTTTTTTTAGATTCCACTTTTTTATTTCCATTTCTTTTACCGGTTTATATATTTACTTCTGTGTGTTTTTATACTTTTTATTTTGTTTAAATTTTTAATTAAACATTGTAAGGTCGCAGCAAACCCTAACATTGTAAAGAATTTGTATATCAATTTCAATATAAATTAGAACCAGACACTCGGCAATCGCCTTCGGCGATTGTCTGTTTGACAACCAAAGAAGGAGAATTCAAGGTTTTTTTTTTCGCTGGTGATCTGCTGGACCGGTCGTTTTTGCAAGGCCCACCGAGTCTCCGCTAGAAAGTTAGTAGAGTTTTGTTATGGCCAAAGAAACATAAGTCGTCATTATTTAAAAGGATGTGCTTTTTTTCCTTTAGTTATTACGAGTTTGGTTTGCTGGACCGTCGTAGGTTTTTTGTTATGTTCTTTTATTTCATTTTGCTGTAGTCTTTTGTTCTATTTTATGTTCTTTCATTTTCACTGAAGTTCTGTTTCAATTTTAGTTTTTTTGCTGTTTATTATCGGTAGTGTTTTATATGTTTGCTCATTTAAGTTTATTTTCCAGGTTTTAAAAGCTTTTACTATACTTTGTGACTCTTGCTCCTTTTAGTTTTTATATTTTTGTCTTTTTTACATTTTATTTACAATTTGGATTTTGGTTCAGTTTTATTTTTGTTTTATTGTCTTTTCACAATTTTAGTATTCTTGTCCAGTTTTTTATCAAATAATATTGCAAGATTAATATTTTGTTTCCTGTGAACCTCCATCCTGCCCACTACTTCAGGACAATAAATTATCTCATTAATACTACTGAATCACGACAGTATAATTGTCATTTTGGTTGCCATATTGCCATGATGAGTAATCAATTAAAATAAACAAATTTTGAAATTGATAATTCTATTGTTTATTATTAAATTGAATCGTTTGATTTCAGTCAACAGCTGAAATACGTAATTGGAACGATCGATGATGCACAATTGCTTCCGCTAATAATACTTTCTTTGTTAATTTATCATTCGGTTAAAAGTCTAATCCTCCATTTCAGCATATGAGTATGATCCGGCCCGTGGCACTAATTATCCTCATTATCCTCCCACTAATAGGAGAGGATAATGGGTAATCGAATAAGTGTATATTTATATCATACTATATTTTTACCATATTCTTTTACATATTTTGTTGTTATTTTTATGTTGTTATTCATTCGTAATTAGATATATTAAATTATTATTGTATCTGTTATTTATTTCACTTATCATTTCATTAATTTATTCATTATTTATTTAGATTCTTTATCATTTTTAGTGTTTCATTTATTATTTGGTAATAGTTTTTTTATTATTAATTGATACTATTGTACTTATCATTTATTCAATATCATTTATTACTGGGAATTTCTCCTTTATTTATCTATTTTCTTTTTTTACTGCCGTATATTTTTCATTGGTTCATTTATATTTCTAGTTATTTTTTGCAAATCCAATCTCAGATTATTGATTTGCGCTTCCTTCCAGCTTATGTTTTAATCTTATTTTTATGCTTCTCAAAATTTCTTCACTATCTTATTTTTTTCCTTTTTTCTTAATTCTTAATTTTTATCGTTTTCATGTATTGTTTTTTCTTATAATTACTATATAATAATATATATATAATATATATATATATATAATTATATATATATAATATATATATATATACTACCTATATATCCTATATATATATATATCTATATATAGTCTAATATTTATATATATACATATATATATAATATATCATATATATATATTATTCCACGTTCCTTGTTCTTCTTATATTCAACTTTATTCTTTCTTATTATTATTATTATTATTTTAAATTCTCTTCTTATTCGTTCCATTTTAATTTGGATATCGATTTTTCCCCCTTTTCGCCTTCTTTATCTCATTCTTCCCGTATTCTTCGTCTTCTTTGGATCGCTTCTTCCCCTTTTTCGTCTTCTCCTTTTTCCTTGTTCTCATTCTTCCCTTATGGCTTCGTCCTTATTTGGATCGCTTACTTCTTCACCCTCGTCCCTTCTTCTGTTCCGTCCGAGTCTCTGGCTGCACCCTCGAGCAGCGTCGTCGTTCCAGCCATAGGAGAAGAACTCCGCCGCTGGATTGATCAATTGCAGGCCTCCTTCCTCGTCGAGCTCACTTCCCCCTCCTCCTTGGGAATGCCATTGGTCTAGCCTCTATGTGAGCGGAGCTTAGTGCCCAGTTTTTTTTTTTTTTTTTTTTTTTTTTTTTTTTTTTTTTTTTTTTTTTTTTTTTTTTTTTTTTTTTTTTGTTTTTTTTTTTTTTTTTTTTTTTTTGTGTTTTTTTTTTTGTTTTTTTTTTTTTTTTTTTTTTTTTTTTTTTGTTTTTTTTTTTTTTTTTTTTTTTTTTTTTTTTTTTTTTTTTTTTTTTTTTTGAGTGGTGGCTGAGATAAGAGAGGGCGCCGAGGGGCCGGGACCTCGTGCTGTTGGGGTGAGCCGCATGAATAGAAAAACGTCATTTTGGAGTCTACTCTCAAAAGGCTGGATTTTGCGCTTTTTTTTTCGACTTTTGGATTTTTTTTCTTTTACTTTTTTTATTATATATGGACATAATTCCTGTTTATAATCATCATTATTATCATGATTAATCATCATTATTATCGTTTATCTTCATCATTATCAATCATTTATAATTCATCATTATCATCATTTTCATTTATTATCATCATTTTTGCAATTATTATCATTATTATTGCAATTATTGCGTTATACTATAGATTTTTACGAATCATAATCGAATAACAACTACATAATAATAGTAATAACAATGATATACAATATAACGTTTTCATAATCAGTATTTTATCATTCATTTAATTAATATCGTTTTACTGTAATTATTACTGTTATATAATTATTGTTACAATTATAACTAACCAATAAAATAATAATATATGATAATAATAACAATAATAATATTAATAAACAATATTATAACAATTAGTATTATTATAATTATACTTGTTATTATTATTATTGTTATTATTACAGTTATTATATATTTTTTGCAATAATACTATAATTTAAAGTATAATAATAATAATTAATGATAAGGTAATGATAATGATAATGATATGATAATGATAATGATACTGATGATGATGATATGATGATGAATGATGATGAATGATTATGATGATGAAGGGAGGATGATGATGATGTAATGATGATGATAATGATGATGATATGATGATGATAATGATGATGATATGAATGATGATAATGATAATGATAATGATAATCAATGATAATAGTCATAATATTAATAATCATCAAATGTTTATCCAAATTCTCTTTATTCTTCTTTTATCATCATTATTGTCATGATTAATAGAATTCTTGTAATCATTACTCATTATTACCCTAATAATTGCCAAATCACATCAAATGAAATGGAAAAAAACGTCATTTTGGGTGGTCTACTTCTCAAAGGCTATATGCGCTAGATTTTGCCGCTTTTTTCGACTTTTGGATTTTTTTTTCTTTTACCTTTTTTTTATTATATATGGCACAATTCCTGTTATTATCATCATTATTATCATGATAATCATCATTATTATCGTTATCATCATCATTATCATCATTATTTTACAAATATTAAAAGCACATTTATTTACATATTCCTGCAAACGAAACATTTTGCTGGCTTGACTCAGTAGTAGATGTCTATTTTTTCCAAAACCAATTAAAAGAAGACATGAAATGCAAAGGTTCAATTTCTTGAAGCAGTAAACGTAGAAAAAACCGTGAGATTAGAGACTAGATAGGTGAGACTCGTATATCATTATCATTATTCTATTATTATTATTTATTTATGTATTTACTTTTAAATTATTATTTCTGTTATCATTATCATAATTAATACGATCATTATATCATTATGATACCAGAACTGCGATTATTCAACTACAACTACTATTTCTACTACACAAGTAATCGCTTAAAGGCAATAATAATGATGGCAGTCGATAATAACGATAAAACGATAATAATAATAATAATAACAACAACAACTCCATTATCATACGAGTATTTCGTAAATAGACGAATGGTACGCACTACACACCACACACCACCTCACACCACAACACACACACACACACACACACACATATCTATATATATATATATATATATATATATATATATTATATATTATTCTAATATATATCTTTATAATATGTATATTTATATATCTATATATATATTATATATATATATATTTATATATAAATATATTATTATAATTTAATATAGATATATAATATATATCTATATTTAATAATATATTTAATATATTATATATATTATATATATATTAATATATAATTATATTATAATAAATATATATAATAGAATATTTATAATATATATATAGAAATATGATTATATATTATAGATACTATATATATTATAATATTAATATAATATCTTAATATAAATTAAATTATATATATATTATATATATTAATATATAATATATATATATAATAAATATATATATATATATATATAAGATATATATTATATAATTATAAGTATATATATATTATATTATATATATATACTATATTTATAATTAATATATATATATATAGATAATATATGTATATTTATATATTATAATATAATTAGTATAATATAATAAGTATATTACTATATAGTATATATAAAGATAA
>NC_051388.1:33819238-33822270 GCF_015228065.2 Penaeus monodon | reverse complement strand
AAAAAAAAAAAGTATTTTTAAAATTAAAAAAATTTTTGTAATTTTTTTGATTTTAATTTTTTTAATTTTTTAAAAATTTTAATATGGACAAATTTTTGTTTTTAATTTTAATAATGTTATATCATAATTTTATAAAGTTTTTTTCTCACTTTTTTCCCTCTTTATTGTTATATTTTGTTAAAATTTTTTTTTTTAAAATATTATTTTTCCCAATTTTTCCAAAAAAAATAAAAAAATGAAAAAAAGCAATTTTTTATAATAAAATTTTTTATAAAATTTTTAATTTGTTTACTTAAAATTTTTTTTATAAAAAATTTTTTTAAGTTAAAAAGAAAAATTTGTAATTAAAATTAATAATATATAACAATATTATAACGTTATTTTTATTTTATCATTATCTTATTATTATTTTAAATTTTATTATGTTATAAAAATATTTTGGGAATAATACTATAAAAAAAAAAATAATTAAAATAATAAAATAATAATGCCAATAATAAAATATAATAATAATAATAATTTTTAATAATAATAATATAATATATAATAATAATAAAATTAAAAAATAATTGATAATAAAAATATAATAAAATAAATAATAAAATAAATAATTTTAATAATATTATTTTTATAAAGTTATCAAAATTTTTTTTACCCTTTTTTTTAAATATTTTTAAAATTTTAATAAATTTTTGGTAATATTATATTATATTTTAATTGAAAAATATAAAAAAATAAAAAATATTTGGATTTTTAAAAAAGGTATATTTTGTAAATTTTTTTCAGTTTTTTTTTTTTCTTTAACTTTTTTTTAAATACAAACCCCTGTATTATTTATTATTACATATTTCATCATTCCTATGGATTCTCTTAAAATATATCAATTTTTTGATTTTATTTTTTCTTAATTTTTTTTAGGAAAATTTTTTTAATTTATTTTTTCCAAAAAAAAATAAATAATTTATATATAATTTTAATTTTTTAAATATTATAGAAAAATAATTTATAAAATATTATATATGCAAATATATTAGATAATTAATATATAATATTTATATATATTTTATTATATATATATAAAAATAATTATATAATATAATATATTATATTATAAAAATATTTAAAACAAAAATCATATAATAATAAAATAAAATAAAATTTATAAATATATATTATATATAATATATATAATAATTTATATATATATTATATGATATTATTAAAAAAATTATATACAAAATAATTAATATATTAAAAATTATTATAATAATAAATTATATATATAATAATATTTTAATAAAAACCCCCACAAACCACTAACTCTCGTCTCTCTCCCCTTCTTTATTATTTATTATTATTATTATATTATATTATATTTTTATATATATATTTTTATTATTATTAATTATTAATATTATTATTAAAATTATTTTTTTTATATTATTATATTTATTTTAAATTTAAGATTATTGCAAAAAGTATATTATAATTAATAATAACAATAAAAGTATAACCCATAATACAAAGGTTATAATATTTTATTTTTTTATTTTTATTTTAAAATTTTATTATTTTTAGGGTAGATAATTGCAAAAATAATTTTTTATATAGTAATAATTACAGAATAGTGAATTCTTTTAAAAAAATGATTTGTAGTAAACCCCAGATACCCATCGGTTTACAGGGTTTCCCCGGAAATTCTGAAAAGATACCCACGCCGCCCCAGTGGAGACAAATGTACCGTTCATTTTTTTTTATTCATATATTTATTCTTGTTTTATTACATTTATTGAGTTTTATAAACTTTTCCAACCTTTTTATATTTATTTTACTTTTAAGCACTCTTTTTTAAGTTTGGGTAAAGTAACTTGCGGAAGCTTTTTAAGTATTATTTTTGGTTTTTACACCTTCTTTTATTGGGTATAAGGGATCTTTTTTTTTTTTTTTTTTTTTTTAATGTTTTTAGTTTTTCAGTACACAGGCTTTACACCTGGGGCTTTTACGCACTAGGGGGGGGGGGAAAGGTTGTTCGTTCCCGGGGCCCGTTACGGGGCCATTAAGGGATCCTTGCTGGGGGGGCCACGATATATAGTTTGGGGGGGCCTTGTTAGGTGGGGAACCTTGTTGGAGAAGCCTTTAGCGGCCGAAATAAAAACCCGGGGGAAGTAATGACGTTGGGTGTGGTATCGGTCGTAAGGACAAGTTTTTTTTTTGGCGGTAAGATGAGTTTTTTAAGCTTTTTTTCGTTTATATATTGAACAGAGTGCTCAGCTGTTTTTAGATTTTTTGGGGTTTTATCATCGTCGTTTTTTTGTACTTTTTCAAAATGCTTTTTTGGGATTTTCCCCGTGTCAGAATTTTAATGTTTTTTTCTCCTAGTGTAATTTTAAGTGTTACTTTTAATGTTTTTATTAAAAAAAATTTGTAAGCTTTGCGAAGAAATTCCTCTTTTTTCTTTAAACCCCTTTTATTAAGAGACACATGTACCTACTTGGTACCTTGGCAAGAAATTGATTTCCTTTCTATAACCCCTTCGGGCTGACACGCACTCCCCTCGAGTTAACCACGTTTACCAGATGGAAACCTTTGAACTAGGCTCTCCTTTTCCCCATCACGCTTCCTTTTTATCTTTACACACTTGGCGTCTTCCTTTCCGATATTTTTGTTCTTGAACAGTACTAACCAGGTTTCGTGGCAGTGCTGTTGACCTAATTAACAGGGGATTGAAAAAAATTTAAAAGTGGATCACTAAATAAATATATAATAAATAGTTAATATTAGTTATATATTGTTATCTATTGTCATCTTGTGTTATTGTATAGTTCAAAATATTGTATATATAATGCAATAATTTGCAATAATAATGATAATAATTGCAATAATGATGATAATAATTGCAATGATGATGATAATAATTGCAATAATGATGATAATGATGATGATAACGATAATAAAGATGATAATCATGATAATAATGATGACAATAACAGGAATTGTATCCATGTATCCATATATAATTTTAATAAAAGGTA